>NC_135393.1:17372522-17422522 GCF_051989625.1 Stigmatopora argus
GAAATCAAGCGAACCCACCCGAGTCTGACAATGTAAGTGAGTCTCAAAATAGTTATTGATGTATTTTGGCGTACATATTACTCAAACAGTATAATTATGACGAGAGAGGATTGTCAATTTGAAGTTGTTTGGATTGAGTTTTAGGAATAAAATGTGAATTTTTGAAGGCCTCGCCTTGTTTTTCAAACCTGCAGATGTCATTTTTTGAGCTAAAAAAGCACCTCCCGAATTCTGGACAGTCTTAATTTGTCCCCGAAGACGAAAGACAGAAGAAATAAGCAGAGAAAGGATGATGGGCTGGACCTCAACTCGTCACCCGAAACTAGTACCCAAAATCGGAAGCTAACATGTAAAACGCAAAGCTGCTACGGCTAACTTAAGCTAACCGAATACGACTAAAAGGCTGTGTACATGCGATAAAAGTTGAAATAGAAAACTTCGAAAGGCGCTGTTGTAGCACCATATCTTGCTAAGCTACATGCTATAAACATTTCACAACAAAACTGACAAATGGGCCATTGTTGAGCTGAAGTAGCATCGTATTTTGCTAAGCTAAAGGCTGCTTCTGGTAGCACTACAAGGCAATTCCAAGGAGTCCTCAGGTTGCCATTTTGCTAAGCTAACGGCTGCTTCTGGTAGCACTACAAGGCAATTCCAAGGAGTCCTCAGGTCACTATCTCCTCCATCTACCACGTCTCGACTTGACGACACCCGTGCTTGTCCACCAATTAGCCCCCGAGCGCCGTCGTTTCTGCTTAGCTAGTGCTTGTCTGTGTTTACGTGCCCTTTTCACCCTCCGTTTTTTCACATGATGGCTCGGAAGAAGAAAGCGCGTTCTTTTAGGTTTAGCCGAAAGAATAGCGACTACCAGCGACTAGAGAGTTAGCGCTAAAGATATGTTGCGTTCATAGCCTATGACGTTTTGCGGTGAAACAGATGACGGTGTTCGGCGTTGAATTTGAATTCCGACAGCTGACGCTAAATGATATAAATGTGCTATTGATGGGGATAAATGCCCAATCTATTTGACTGAGGAGGGATGGCAGCGACTGAATTTTTGTTCGTATAATTAACTCTTAGGTTGCCATTGAACATAATATACCAAGGGTGTTCGCGGGCCGAGTTAACATCAACTCGATTCCATGTGGGCCGGACCATTTTAGATATAATACTTAGATTTTTATTTTATAAATGGATTAAAAGAACTGGATTAAAAGCCCTGAATATTCCGTTTTTTATAGATGTAAAATAATGTTGATTTTAGCTTTTTTTTAAATATATTTTTAGATTTTACAAAATGATTTTTGAACTAAAAACACAGAAAAAATGGATTAAAAATTACAATTATTGATTTAAAATGGGGAAAATCAGGAAATTTAATATACATCTAAACTCTTCATTTGAATTTGATCCTAAAACAGAAAGTCGGCACTCATGATTGACTTTCCCGGGCCACACCAAATGATGCGGCGGGCCTGATTTGGCCCCCGGGCCGCCACTTTGACACCTGTAATAAACATCAAAAACGAATTCGGAGGGTTGATGGGGTTTAAATGCCATTGACAGGGATGGAAGTCCAATCTGTTTGAAGTTGGAAAGTTGGTACAAATGAAGGAATGCAAAGAAAATATTCCATTTTTATTTATTTTTAAACTGAAGAAAAGTTTTTTTGACATTTTGTTTTGAGTATTTAGGGTCAAATATTGTTTGATAGCTAGCGATATCCAGGGCCATTATCGGCCGACCTTCCCTCCCCGTCATCGGCGTTGGGACGGGATGGTTCCCCGCTAGTTCAAATAGCGCGAACGCCAATCGAGTGGGGGTTTGCGAGCCGGGAGCGTCGGTTGGCTCAGCGCCGTTGGCATGCTTTGCTGCTCTTTGATATGCGCCACTCATTAAAAATAGATGGCGAGCAATCATTACAGGCATCGGAATTAATCTAATTAGCCGGGCGCGCTCGGCCTCTCTGCAAACAGAGCGCCGCCCGGCCCTCGCCGCCCGCGAACTCTGAGAACGTTACGCCGCCGCCGCCGTCGTCGTCGTATACTCGTGAGCCGGCGGCTTCGAAGAAAAGGGGGGTCGAGATAATCCGCCTTGACTTATTAATACGCGCAAACAAGATTTAGCTCCTCAAAGCAAACAAATGATGGGGAGAGGAACAAGATGGCGGTAGTGGGGTGGGGGGGGGGGGGACAAAGAAGCAACACAGAGAGAAACCCAGCAAGGCGCAGGAGATAAATTATTGAAGCCGGGTGGACTCCAAACGGATTGCGGCGTGGAGGAAAATCCACTCGGGGATGAAGGGGGGAAAAGATGTTTTTTAACATCGCAGAATCATGGGAAATACCTGATCACGTTTCCCGCATTTGACGCTGATAGAAATTCGATTGAAACGGAGGAGATTTTGGCGGAAGATGGTTTGGGATATTTTTGATGATGAAATGTGGACCGGGATTTTTATGGTTGGTGTGACTGAGGGTTAAGATACAGAACATATTGGGGAAAAAAGCAATGTATATTTTGTTTAAAAAAATGCTAAGTGTTACAGTGTGAAAGTGGTTAGCAAGTCTGGCTCGCAGTTATGAGATACAAGGTTCAATTCCGGCTTCGGCCTTCCCGTGTATGCTCTTCCTATGGGTTTTCTTTAGGTACTCTGGCTTCCTCCCACATACCAAAAACCTGAATGCTAGGCTAATCTCATGCTAAATCGTCCCTTCACCGAGGGTGTGTAAACTTTTTAACCAACTCATGGCTTTTCTCTGGGTACTCTGTCTTCCTCCCACATACCAAAAACATGCTAGGCTAATCTTATGCTAAATTGTCCCTTCACCGAGGCTGTATAAACTTTTTAACCAACTCATGGGTTTTCTCTGGATACTCCGGCTTCCTCCCACATACCAAAAACATGAATGCTAGGCTAATCTCATGCTAAACCGTCCCTTCACCGAGGGTGTGTAAACTTTTTAACCAACTCATGGCTTTTCTCTGGGTACTCTGTCTTCCTCCCACATACCAAAAACATGCTAGGCTAATCTTATGCTAAATTGTCCCTTCACCGAGGGTGTATAAACTTTTTAACCAACTCATGGGTTTTCTCTGGGTACTCCGGCTTCCTCCCACATACCAAAAACATGAATGCTAGGCTAACCTTATGCTAAATTGTCCCTTTACCGAGGGTTTGCAGACTTTAACCAACTCCCCATGGGTTTTCTCTGGGTACTTCCCACATGCTAGGCTAACCTTATGCTAAATTGTCCCTACACCGAGGGGGAATAAACTTTTTAACCAACTCATGGGTTTTCTCTGGGTACTCTGTCTTCCTCCCACATACCAAAAACATGAATGCTAGGCTAACCTTATGCTAAATTGTCCCTTCACCCAGGGTGTTTAAACTTTTTAATCAACTCATAGGTTTTCTCTGGGTACTCCGGCTTCCTTCCACATACCAAAAAACACGCTAGGCTAATATTATGCTAAATCATCCCTTCACGGAGGGTGTGCAGACTTTAACCAACTCCCCATGGGTTTTCTCTGTGTACTTCCCACATGCTATGCTAACCTTATGCTAAATTGTCCCTTCACCAAGGGTGTAAACACTTTTTAACCAACACATGGCTTTTCTCTGGGTACTCCAGCTTCCTCCCACATCCCCAAAAAACACGCACGCTAGGCTAATCTTACGCTAAATCATCCCTTCACCGAGGGTGTGTAGACTTTTGGCATATTCTGTAACTCCGCAAAAGTGTATTTCTTGGATTCCGCCCGCGCTTCCAATTACACGAACATTCTTGGCACGGCTGGACGCGAGCGGCTGACACGGTACGAACGAAGCGTAGCCAGAGAACATTTTCGGGACACTTATCAGGGCTTGTGACACCCCAACTATTTGCAACACAGGCAGAAAAAGGTTTGTTTTCTTGGCAGGCTCTCCCGAGCGTGTCTTTGTTCCTCCTCTCCCGTGGACGTGAGTGAGGTGAAGGAATGAGGGAGGTAGAGCGCCGTAACACGCCGTACCACCAAGCGCTCGAGGCCGGCCGACCCTCCCTCACAAATCCCTCCCGCCCTCCCGCATGCCCGCCACGTGCCAAAAGCGCAAATGATACGTTTGGGTTAAATTAGCCTTTATTTTCTAATCACACAGGCCGGAACGTACAAATTGTTTTCTGGAAAAGGTTGGAGAAATGTAATTGGCAGATAAGGACCAATGAGAATATTAACTTCAAGATGCTTATTGTTGCTAATTTGTGACATTTTAGATCAAAACAGGCTTGTAGCTTTTTTTTTCAATTTTTTTTTTTTACTTTAGATGCTTATTGTCATTGATTTACATTTTAATCTATTTGAATTTCCCCAAATTGATTTATAATCTGTTTCAAAGCATAAACAAAAAAAATGAAAAAAATTCTCATCTAAATTCTAAATAAAATGTCATTTTATGTCATTATTTTGAGCATTATTATTTTTTTATTCATTAAAAAAAACAAGATGAAAATATTCTTACATACCTATATAATATATAGGTATGTAAGAATATTTTCATCTTGTTTTTTAATCATCATATAATATATATATTGATTTTTTTTATTTAAAATAAAGAAAAAACTGTCAATCTTATGTTGATTTTTGTCATTTTATTTTCTTTTAATTGTATTAAATCTCCTTATCTTGTAATACTTTTGTATTTTAGTTTATTTAAATTAAAAAAACTGCTCTGATTTCTCTAGTCCATGATGAGTACAGTGCAATACATATATTATTCATTCTCTTTTTTATTTTTTTATTTGAATACTACTTCCACTTTAGTATTCCGTTTATTTGCAGTGTTAAGCACTCCACAAATGAGCCAAGACGACGAACCCATTAATTAATTCAATCCCAGCAAATACTATTCCCATGAATTCAAATAGAACATTTCCAAACAGATCTTACATTCTATATCCACAACTCTTATTAGCATATTTTTTTTTACAATACACTTCCCCACTTAACACCCAAAGCCCAACATCATACAAGATGCAATTTCCACATGCTCCCATTCACCAATGAACCCCAAAAATACTAACTAGCGCGACTAATCAACTCAAATAGGCACTGACTATTACGACAAACACATCATAACAACTCATTCAAAAATCCGACCAATCAACCGTGAGCAAATCCTCAACCAAGACTGATTTTTAAAGCAAAAACGTCCGTCTTTATCAACTAAACAAGCTAACACCAAAGACCCGAGCCAACGCACTTCCGAGACTTCCTTCCTCGCCCCCCGTCGCACTCGTCACGGCGTCCCATCCTACCCCCCCTCCGTCCCCCCCATCCCCACTTAATTGTCCCAAGTCCCGACGTCGCTTCCTGCCACCGGTCGCATTTTAAAGGAAGTGAAATACTCCTAAGTGACTTGTCACTAGCAATCAGCCTCAGGCGGAGGCGGCGATGGCGCCCTAACTCCCCCTTCCATCTTCTTGCTGAGATTCCCCACTTCTGCTTTCTCTCCATGTTGTCTCCCCCCCCCACCCCAAACCCCTCTCCCACCTTCTCCTCTCCTCCATTGCGGTCACTCTCTCTTCCTTCCTCCCCCCTTTTTGGTTCTGTCTATCGTCAAGCCACAGTCGCAAGATGACAAGCTGCTCTCTCCGCTCACTCCTTGTTCCCCCGACTCGACCGACCGAAGACGCCATGGCGTTAAATTCACGCCACAAATTCCTTCATCCGAATGTGAAACACGGCGTACGTAAAACACATTCGAGGCGTGTTCCAATGGCTGCCACTATTCGCACCCAAACAGAAGCCGCAAAATTCGGATGAGCGACTTCTCGTCCAATCACATTCAACGTCACGTTTGAGAACTTCATCCTCAGTTTGAAGTATGACAAGTATGTTCGTCAACTGGGAAGTATCCAGGCCACACCCACATGTAAGTGTCGTATTTTCCGGAATATAAGCCGCACTTTTTTTTTTAAATACAGGCCTGCAACCTAAAGTCAAGTTATTTAACTTATTTGTATATATTTTTCTGTTTACTCTGATTGCCAACAGCTTGTTACATTGTGTTTTTTAGGCTTCAATGATTTAAAAAAATCTTAATATGTTACATTAACAAGTGGCTATTTTGACCCTTGCTCCGTATTCGGGTCTTTGGTGTTAGCTTGTTTAGTTGATAAAGACGGAAGTTTTTGCTTTAAAAAGTCAGTCTTGGTTGAGGATTGGCTTACGGTTGATTGGTCGGATTTTTATACTTAACGTATAAAGTTTGGTCTTTGGTTTTTGATGAATTAAATAAAAATAACTGGATTAAAAGCCCTGAATATTCATTTTTTATAGATTTAAAACAATATTTATTTTAGCTTTTTTAAATATATTTTTAGATTTTACAAAATGATTTTTGAACTAAAAACACAGAAAAAATGATTAAAAAAAATACAATTATTGATTTAAAAGGGGGAAAATCAGGAAATTTAATATACATCTATACTCTTCATTTTAATTTGATCCTAAAACAGAAAGTCAGCACTCATGATTGACTTTCCCGGGCCACACAAAATGATGCGGCGGGCCAAATTTGGCCCCCAGGCCGCCACTTTGACACATGTGAATTAAATAAACTGCCTGCCCAAAAAAAGCAATTTATACTCCAGTGCGACTTATATTAAAAATAAAAATGTGGTAAGAAAACATAGTAATGAATGTTGATTTGCTTATGATTGACAGGCAAGCAGTCTAGGGTGTAGTAGTCCGCCTTTCAGCTCCAGCACCCCCGCGACCTTACCGGTGTTGAAAAATAAGGGCTGAAGGACCCTTCATTCATTCACTGCAAACCCTCGATCAACCAAAACGAATCTCGATCAATCAAAACGGATTGATTACGCATTGACTTCTGTATTTTGACTAAAGCTTGTAAAACATCGACCCACCGCCGCCCCCCCCAGGCGTTGTTTTTCCGTGACTTCATCGGTCAACCACGTCATCTTTCACGAGCCTCGTCTTCCCAAATGAACGCGTTGGATTCAATGAAGCAAAACTCCGAGGCGGAGAAAATAAAAGAGCAATTTGTCATTAGCCGGCGAGCAGATTGCGTGTTTGTTTTGGTCGGCGTCGTCCGCGTTTGCTGATCTTCCCGTTGCCAGAATGGACGCTTTATGGAGCGTTTCATTAGAACCGCCGACGGATCGGGCGCCCATCAATCTATCGTCCGTCCACCAATCATGTGCGGCCGGGGGTAGGGCTCCAGAGAGGTCGTGGGGGTAGTCGTCTGGCTGAGATGGACGCTCGGTGAGGAGAAGGAGGGGCGGCGTGGTGGGGATGGGGGGGATGGGGGGGGTCACTCACTCATCACTTGGATTCCGTCCGAGTGTGTGTGTTTGTGCTCGGGTGTGTACGTGTTGAGACGAGTAAAGGGTCAGACTTTGGTCACCAGATGGTAAATGTTTGGGCTGGACCGCAGAAAGCGCCAAAGCAACGGGGACGGTCTCAGGACGCCCCTTGATTCGAGTTTCTGGCGCTGGCGGCCAATCGTGGCTGACGGGAAGGCTGATCATGGAGTTGACGAGAACTGATGGGCGCTTCTTGGGTGGAGGGTCAAGTACAACAAGGGAGAAGGGTGATCCTCAATGCCAGAGACCCTCAATCAGGTCTTCAAGACTGTGTTTTGGAGGTCGCGGTTGGCTGGCGGGTGATGCCGGGTCTTGCGAGACGTGGTGTGTTTTGGTTTTTGTGTTGGTCTTGTTTCAGTCCAGTCTTTTTTTGTCTTGGTCTTGGTTGAGGGTTTTGTCTTGTTTTGGCGTTGGTTTTAGGCCAAGTCTTGGTCTTGTTTTGAAACGTGTCTCAGTTTAGGTCTTGTTTTAGTCTAAGTCTTGATCTTGTTTTGCCCTTGGTTTTAGTCCAAGTCTTGGTCTTGTTTTGAAATTTGTCTCAGTTTAGGTCATGGTTTAGTCTCAGTCTTGATCTTGTTTTGGCCTTGGTTTTAGTCCAAGTCTTGGACTTGTTTGTAAATTTGTCTCAGTTTAGGCCTTGTTTTAGTCTCAGTCTTGATCTTGATTCAGGCTTGGTTTTAGTCCAAGTCTTGGTCTGGTTTTGAAATTTGTCTCAGTTTAGGTCTTGTTTTAGTCTCAGTCTTGATCTTGTTTCGGCCTTGGTCTTGGTTATGTCATATATGTTTTTTTTTCAGTCCTGGACTTGCTTTGGCCTCATTTTGGTTTTACTCTTGATTTGAATTTAGTCTCAGTCTTGGTTCGGTTTCAATCTTGATCTCGTTTTGGCCTTGATCTTTTATTCAGTCCTGGTCTTGATTCGACTTAAGCTTTTCTCTTCGTTGTAATTTGGTCTCAGACTTGGTTTGAGTCCCAGTCCTGGTCTTGCTTTGAGCCTTGTGTCCATCTACATCTTCTTTCTCTCTTAATCCCAATCCTTGTCTTGTTTTAAACGTTCTTTCAGTCTAGATCTTAATCCTGGTCTTCTTCTTAACTTTGTGTCTCCTCACTTTACTTGACTAATATTACACCAAAACCACTTTTGTTAATAGGCGGTCAAACATCGATGCCCGTGAAACCAAAGAACTTCCCAAGTATGGAAATACTCAATCAGTCCCCGCCATCGCGTCAGTCATTCCGTACTTAAAACCCGCGTTCTGCTCGGCCAGAAGAGCCATCTGAGAACTTAGTGAGAACCTCTCAGGAACTTGTCACCGTGTGTGGCCTTACAATGTGCAGGCTGCCCCGAATATAAGCCTCACTGTCGGCGCAGTTATTAAAAACCAAACACACACACACACACACACCGCTTCCCTTTCCGTCTCGAAACCAACGACTGAACAACCCGTCCGTCCCGCGTTACTCGTGGGGGGCCACGAATGGGAGTGTCCGGACCCCGAAAAAAGGGGGATTTAGGCTGGACCGGGACGACCCCCGGGGGAGAGGGCGTTTTTTTTTCTAAATAAAGACATGAGCGATGGCCGGGATGTCGAGAATAGCGATGAGGGGAGCTACCGGGAAAGAACCTAGCGACGCCGATTCAGCGCTTCCTTAAGTCGACGCCCCTCGAGGAACTGCGTCGGCGGCCGGAGCGTTCCCGGCGTCGGCGTAGGGGTGGCGAGCCGCCATTAAACCCCGATGATGTGTTAATTTAGAACTGGCCGGCCTTATCCATCTGTGTCAGGCGGCGGGCCGACCCGATTCATCATCCGCCGGCCCAGAAATGAGCGCTCCGCCGAGATTAAGCCACCGGCTCGCACAATTTCTCCTTTCTGGCTTTTATCTTTGGCATCTTTCCGCACCCCCTCTGCTGACCGGCCGCTCTCGGGTCAGGGTGATCAATTAAAGTCCCGTCGGGGAGGCCCCGCCCCAGGCCACGCCCCTCTCGGACGTGACTATCCTAAGGCCCGCCGCATGGGTGGCTTCTTCTTAAAGGAGCGGTGGACTGAATTACACTTCCTCTTGACTTTTATGAACTCGCGCCACGTTATTGACATAACAGATTGCGGCGCGAAACAATGCAAACGCGTGTGCAAAAAAAAAAGGGGGCTTTGTTTAAGGAGGCCCCCGGCTCGTGTAAATCTGCCACGCACGGACCGCTCTGTCATAACACGTCTGGTGTTGTAATTACCTCCACCAAACATGTTTTTAAGCGAGGGATTTTTTTGACGCGGAGTACTCGTGGATCGATTTGGAGCGTTTTGAATGATATTTTAAATGGGACGGACCCCCACGTGGGAGGAAAATTCGGCATGTGTGGCGGACTTAAAAAAATGATGATATTTGAGATGACAAATGGAACTTTGCTGTGTCAAATTGCTCGGGTTATGTTTTAATGTAAATTAAGTGAATAATGTGCCTCAAGTGAAATTTGAATGAAGATTATAGATATATTTTTTAATATTTACTCTTCTTATAGATACATTTTGCCATTTAAAAAAATATTTTTTGAAGTTTTTGTTTTTATCAAAAATTAAACATCTAAATAGATAAATGATAATTTCCACTTTCATTTTTTTATATGAATAAAATATAGATATATTTCTTAAAATATGCCCTGGTGGCAACTAATTGGCAAACATTTTATCATAAAAAATATAAGATTTGCTTTTTTATACAATTAAATCAACATTTAGCCATTAAAAATATAATATTTACTTTTTTTGTTTTTTTTTTCATTAAAAATTAGACATGTAAATAAATAAATAATAATTTCCATTTTCACTTTTT
Source organism: Stigmatopora argus (assembly GCF_051989625.1). Taxonomy (NCBI): domain Eukaryota; kingdom Metazoa; phylum Chordata; class Actinopteri; order Syngnathiformes; family Syngnathidae; genus Stigmatopora; species Stigmatopora argus. Next base: position 17,382,719 of record NC_135393.1, read on the forward strand.
AATGTAAATTAAAAAAAATAAATATTTATTAAAATATCCCTGCTGGCAACCAATTGTCAAACATTTTACATTAAAAAATAAAATATTTACTTTTTTTTAGTTTGTGTTTTCATTCAAAGTTAAACATGTAAATAAATAAATAATAATTTCCACCTTCACTTTTTTATGTAAATGAATATATTTCTTAAAATATGCCCTGCTGGCAACCAATTCCGCTGTCCACAATTGGCTGGGATTGGCTCAAGCACTCCCACGACTTTGGTCAAAAAGTGGGACTAAAAATATATGATGAATTTCTTAAAATATGGTTAAAAAAAACAGAACGGACGTTTATTCGCCAGTCCAAATGGATTGGACGTCTAGCGCTATCCATGGAACTGAAAAACAAACCCATTCAAAACCAGCCCTCCCAGTTTAAAGACTGATTTTTTTCCTAAATGGGATAAAACCCCTGCACGATTGGCGTTGGCGACACGTGCCGTCATCCAAAATGAGTATCGCCTGACCACGATAGCGGAAATCCCCGAGCTTCCGTCGCAGGTGGCTCATGTCGAGCGTCTGTAGATCTCTAATAACACGCAAGGGGGGTCTACGGGGGCGGGGTCTCGTGATCAATACTCACACTCTCGATTCAATTTCACCACATCGCCATCAGCGGACACAAACACGGGCCGGCGTGTCAACGTAAGCAGACTCCACGCCAAACACGCGTGGCGCGCTAATTCTCATATTGGAGTGAGGGCATGTCGGAAATGCCGGGGGGCGGGGCTTATGGTGAGACGAGGGAAAGACAAGATGGCAATTCTACCTTTAAAGTGTGCACGAGTCATCAGGAGCGGAGAAAGGGAATCTGACCATTAAGACTAAGTGGATATCTATTAGATCATGGAGGTAAGGAGGTGGCCATTTACCATCAGTGGAACTCACAAACAAGCCTGATTGGACGCTGGGAGGGTTTTGTAAGGACGCGGAAACTTTATGGAAAACTTTGGGGTGTTTAGGCGACAGACGTTTTGAAGGAAGTTGGGGGGCGGGACAAAAAAACTTGATATTTAGCTTAAGGAGAGTTTAGGGATGGGCGATTATGTGATGATGATCGGTTAGCGTGGAAAATTTGACGGCGTGGAGCGCGTTTTGTCGTGAAAATGCGCGTGACAGACTATCAGGGTTGACTTAAAATGTTGCCAAAAATAAGAACATTATCCTGGTTACATAATCTAGGGTACATGTGTCAAAGTGGCGGCCCGGGGGCCAAATCTGGTTCGCCGCATCATTTTGTGTGGCCCGGGAAAGTAAATCATGAGTGCTGACTTTCAGTTTTAGTATCAAATTAAAATGAAGAGTATAGATGTATATTAAATTTCCTGATTTTCCCCATTTTAAATCAATAATTGTCATTTTTTAATCATTTTTTTCTGTGTTTTTAGTTCAAAAATCATTTTGTAAAATCTAAAAATATATTTAAAAAAAAGCTAAAATAAACATTGTTTTAGATCTTTAAAAAACTGAATATTCAGGGGTTTTAATCCAGTTCTTTTAATACATTTATTTTAAAAAATCTAAATATTATATCTAAAATGGCCCACATGAATTCAAGTTGACCTTAAAGCGGCCCGTGAACCAACCCGAGTTTGACACCCCTGATCTAGGGAAATAATTAAAAATAATAATAAAACATTCATCTCCTGTCCCGCTTAGCCTCACGAGGGTGCCGGAGCCTATCTCAGCTAACTATGAACAGGAAACAGAAAACACCGTGAAGTCAAAATAGATAGAAATAAAACAAAAACAATGATTGAATTTTTTTTAAGCAAATAACATGAATAAAAAGGCCATCTCTACCATTAAGAAAATCAACCAATTTATACTAAACATATTTCCAACCTGACTTCAATTGGACAGTAATAGAAACAACCAAAATGACCCAAAATGTCGTCCTTTTCCCCCACAAACCACAACGTACACAACACCATCCTACCACCCTAACAGCTTTTTACTCCTAAACAAACTCATTAACCGCCACCAAACGCCAACCCGCAGTCAGAACCAATCAGACGACGCCGTCACCAAATGCCCGGCCTTCGGCGACCCTCGCCCGCGTGTGGTCACGTCCCCAAAACAACAACAAAACCTCATTTTTAGCCTTTCCCGGTTAGCACGTTAGCACAGCGTGTCCTTTGGGAGGCGTTTGCAGGGTCGTGTGTGCCTGGCCCGTCACCTCAGCGAGAGTGAAGGCCATTAAAAGACCATCAAGAGTCACCGCCCAGTCCTGGGAGATCAAACAAACCCTTTGGCCTCTTTCTCTCTTACTCTTCTGCCCCCCCCCACCCCCCGAAAAAAACCATCCCACCGCTCTCTTACTTCTTCACCAACTCAAGTCCTCCCCCCCCAAACACACACTCTTATCACTGCGGTACAGTTAATCCTTCCTCCTCCCCTCCGTCGTTGCGTCCCTACGGGGGAGTCGAGGGCGAGGACGGAGGGGCGAGGACGGGGGGGGTCCGCCAAAGGCTAAAAAGGAGGGGGCACGTTTGCCACTTGCGACATATAATACGGAGCGGCAATCAACTTTAGTTCATCCCCGGGAGTCACACTGGGGGAAAATGGAGGGGTTACGTACGGTGGGCGGCAGGGGGCTAAAGATGGAGTGGGGTTGGGGGTGGGGCTAAATTAACACTTGACATTCAATACGGTCAGGTCCTTAATTGGCCGGGGCCTTCCTGAGAAGGCAATTTTCTATTCCCTCAACAGCAATGCGCTTGTGTCATCTGGGTTTATGAAAAGAGAAATGCGTGCGCACGTGTGTGTGTGCATTCCATTGACGTCCCTTGCCGTCAATGGCATTCAAATACCTTTTACATCGTCTAAAACAAGGGTGTTAGACTCGGGTTGGTTCGCGGGCCGCGTTAACGTCAACTCAATTTCATGTGGGCCGGACCATTTTAGATATATTTAGATTTTTTTTTATAAATGGATTAAAAGAAGTGAATTAAAAGCCCTGAATATTCAGTTTTTTATAGATCTAAAACAATGTTTATTTTAGCTTTTTTTAAATATTTTTTTGATTTTACAAAATGATTTTTGAACTAAAAACACAGAAAAAAATGATTAAAAAATGACAATTATTGATTTAAAAGGGGGAAAATCAGGAAATGTAATATACATCTATACTCTTCATTTTAATTTGATCCTAAAACAGAAAGTCGGCACTCATGATTTACTTTCCCGGGCCACACAAAATGATGCGGCGGGCCAGATTTGGCCCTCGGGCCGCCACTTTGACACACGTGGGCTACTACGACTAACAAACTAACCCCACCTGGTGTTAAATGTGAGATATGCAACAACATGTAGATTGAAATTAAGCTTCTTTTGTGGGCTATATTGATATTTTTAATCACCTGATGATGCCAGTAGCCCGCGGGCCGTAGCTTGGACCCCCTTGAGTTCTAGGTCAACAATGTTTATAAACAATCAAAGGATGATCAAAAGAATTGCCGATTCGTTTCATAATCAATTTGTTCTCGATTACTCATGGCGATTAATCATGGCGATTAATCGTGGAGATTAATCATTCCGAGCCGAAGCGGCCAATCAGATCGGGACAAGTGAGCCCCATTGCGGCAATTGAATTGAATGTAATGCTTTTATTGTCATTAAGTATAATAATTTAAAAAAAATATAGAATAAATAAATTCAAAAGGGGCTTGCCTATACTAACGAATTCGGAATTGGTGCCACACGTTAAATGGCCTCCCTCCGCTATTTTTTTTTTGCTCTGGCGCACACCTTTACATTGCACCACTTTCAAGCACTTCCTTTTCCTGTTTTTTTTTTTCTTTTCTTTTTTTTCCAGCCAGACTCTCCCTTGCACTTCCCCGCGGCTCAGGTTTCACTTGATGTTATTACAGCTTTCAACCTGAGAGGTATTAGGCTTCCTTGAACAGATCTGACAGCATTTACAACACGCGGCGAGTCGACGCCTCCTAATCGCCTCGGTGACTTTAGCCTATTACCAATTGATCCCCCCGGCCCCTCCCCTCGTCCCCTCTCACCTTATCATTAACTCATTGACTGCCATTGACAGTGATGCACAAACTAGAATGGTACTCAAAATGAACTATTTTTACATCGACAAAAAACATTTTTTTTAATAACTACAAAAATCAGAAAATATTTTGCCTTTTTTCCTTCATTTGTCTTCTTTAACATGAAATATTTTGATTTAAAAAAATTCTAAGAACATTTTTGTCTTTTGTCTAAAATAAAATAAATACAATGAAAAGATACTTATGTTTTCCTTTTAACATTATTTTGAAAAACACTTTAACATGACATTAAAAAAAACATATATCCATACTTATATTTAAGTTTTTGTCTCTTTTCTTATTATTTAAAGAAAAATATGACCTGAAAACACGTTCAGGTAAGGGTAAACTCATTTGGGATACTCAAATCTGATTGGCTAAAATATCACAGGCATCAATTAAGTGGCTTTCAATCATGTTTTTCTTCCTTATTTCTTATATTATTCCCGCTAGAAAAAATAGTTGTTTTCTTTCCCAAACATTGTTTTTCCACCTCAAGGCGTCCTTTTAAACACCAAAAAGAAATCTGTGGAGGAGTCACATTTTTACAAAACCTTGTCAAAAAGAAGAAGCCGTGTGTTTATTTTAGGGGGTGGCTGGCAAAAAAAACATATCAAATAGATTAAATGCCATGAAATATTAAACGACAGTCTGAGTCGCGCTCATCAGTCCGCCACTTAACGTCTGAGTGTTTCCCGACAAGCGAATACATCGGCGTCGAATCAGAGTGTGGGTTTGGAGGGGGGGTGTTGTGTAAGGGTTCTAAATCAAAACATTTCTCCTTCCTTTTAACACCCAAACAAATCTTTTGCATTTAGGCCCAGACACGCTTTTTCACTTTGTCCCACTGCTGCGTGGCACCCATCGGGTAACCATTGTCACGAGAGGGTAAGGGAGGGGGTCCGCTGAGGACCCACGGATGACGGGAGGTGGCGAGAAAGTCACAACCAATGTGCGCCCCCTAGTCTTGCCCAAGTGGGCATGTTTTCAAACTATTTTATTTGAAAATCGTCATTACCGTAATGGCCCGAATATAAGACGATCCTGATTATAAGACGACCCCATTTTTTTCCAAGTTCGAAAAAAGACTTTGAACACAAATTCAATTTTTTTCTACAAAAATGACAGTAGATCTGGAATAAGTGATTATAACAAGATCTTGAAGATAAAAAGCATAATTTTGCCTATTCAAATCATACGAAAATGTTGATCACATCTTAATATCTGAACATTTAATTTTGAAAAAGTGCAATCACATTTGTAAATGAATGGCTTTGTTTTTTTTTGAAAAGAAAATTAACCAATCTACTGTTATCAATCAACAAAATTGGAATAACTGCATTAATCCTCAGTGTTCAGCATTCACTCTTATTTCAACGCAAAAAACACCATCTTATATTCGGGCCAATACGCTAATGTAAGAAAAAATCCAAAATGTAAGCTAATATTTGCTATTAAGAAGCTCATAAAGAAGATTCGGACAAATAACAATGTCTATAAATGATCGAGCAAACGATCGGAAAAGCTGTCAATACGTTAGTGAATTCCTCATGGCAACCCAGTTGAGTTTGCAGACGTAAAAGCCCCCCGAATAAAACCAGAACTACGCCATTTCCCTCGACCAAAAACTTCGACACCCCCGCATTAACGAAACATTTCATTTTGAACGCGGCGGTAGTAATCCGTGCTGCTTTTTATTGAACGAGGCACATTTTTACAGCGCGATCGAGGCCGGAAACTGCCGTTCCGATCTGGCAACCCTGGAGCCCACACGCAAAAAGTCACCCGGCGGAAAAAAAAAACCTTTAACAGCCGCTATTAAACCTTCTTTATCCAGCAGCGCAAAAACGGCAAACAAACGCTTACACATGTTGCAACACCACCAAAAGTAGCTAATGAGACGCGCAAAAGGCACAAAACACAAGCAGGTCATCGTTGCCTTTTGGATGGAACAGTTCTTGCGAGTGTGTGTGTTGGCGAGGCGCCGGTACCACTAGCCTCCCTTCTCCAGAACCTCCCTTAAAAAAATCCTCCCCGGGCTTTTGGCCATCACATCTTCGAGTGAACAAAATAAGCAAAAAAAACCCCTCTCTTTTCACTAAACAATTTTGCGAACGTCCTCAGCCGTAATGGCCGCCATTACCTCTGCTACTGTCAATAATAACGCCAATTAGGGGCAATAATAATAGTGATTCAAGATAGAGTGCTTTTGTTTGAAGAAAAGGGGCAATATTAATAAAAATATATACGTCACTATTAAAAAGCGCGAGTTCAGTTCAGAATGACATTTTTGATGTGGAAAAAGTGCAGGGGGAGGGGCTAAATGCAACTGGTGTGGTGGGTTTACATATGGGCGACGTGATTTGGATTGGATTTGGTTTGAATGCTGGATTTCGGATATATTCCAGAATAACAAATTGACAAAAAAACTGGAATAAAATGAATCACTAAGTATAACAACTAAATTAGCATACACTAATGTTCCATTATGGCTCACTTTGAACACAAAATATTAATATTTAAGCTAGAAAAAGCTATAAATGCTCAAATTTCAACACCATTGACGAAGCTAGACCTCCAATCCATTTATTTAAAAACATTCAAAACAATTGTTCCCTTCTTCACTGGATGAAAGCTTATACTATCTTATGAATCAATATCCAAAGGCATTATGAGAAATTGCAAAGTGGCAAATATAAACACTCGCGGTATGTTTCTACAAGGCGGCCATATTGGAGGGGGCGTTTCGCTACCTCAAAATGTCATAACGTCAATTTTCTTCCGGTTTACTTCTTTATCAACATGTGCTTTTAACACAGAACATTTGATCTGCAAACAAACACTTGAATAAATTCAATTTCTATTATTTCACAATTTTGATTCAGAACCCAAACAACCTAAATTTCTTTCACCTTCAGCCAAAAACTCAAAAACTGTCAATTCCACTCGAAGCCCCACCACATAAGAAACTACCACTTCACCAAAATTGGTCAAAAAGACTTCGCCGTGAACAAATCGGTACAAAATACATCCTGTTCAGTTAGCGTAAGTAAAATTGCGGGGGGGCTACGTAGCCCCCCCTGCCCTTGACCTCTTTCACACTAGACCCGGCACTGCCGCGAAGCGAAGGTCCTTAAAAGATAGATGCTAATCAACTAAAGAAGACAAAGCAAACGAGGTGCCCGTCACTGGCCCAGCTCCAAAATAACACAAGTGGAGCAATAACAGGAAAAGGGAGAAGCCGGCGCTAAAGTCTGCCCCGAATTCCCGTCACTTAACGCGGGTCACGAGCCTCGCTCGTCACCTCGGACCGAAAAAAAGGCCCGCGACGTCTCAGACGTGTGCTCACGCCTTTTCCTGTCCACCCTGCGCGCCCCCTTTCGCCCGTACGCGTTAACCTGCTAGCGCTAACGCACACGCTTCCATGTGTGTGTGTGTGTGAGGCTCATTAGCCTGCAGGGTGGCGACATCCGCACACACACACACAGACACACACTTTCTCTTCACATGGGTGACTTCTTTCACCGCAGGAAACCGGCCAATAGCTAGCTAAGTGACACTAATGCCGTTTAACCAAAAGGAAGAGATGGGATTGACTGGACGGCTGCCAAGGACGGGAATAAACGTTATATTCCGCTCGAATGGATGACGGTTTAGCGCCCGCGTTAAAAAAAAATAATAATTTGTGGACGTCTAATCCATTTGTTACTGTTACTTTGGACATAAAGTTACGTGAGATACCTTTTTAAGGCAAAAACATGGAGGAGAAAATGTTTAGGGGGATACGGAGTCATCACGATGGTTGTAAAATGTACAGCTGGGTAATTAAAAAAAAAATATATATATATACAACTTAACTCCTATCAGCCAATCACAAGAACATACGTTGTAAGCAGTAACTACATACTAGAAATTAACTGTAAAATAACATGATAGGATTTTATAGGTCACAAAAAGAGGAGGAAATATAGATGTCGTCACAATGGATGGACATAAAATGTACAGGTGTATAAAAACAAAACACGTCTGCCAACGACGTCAAAACACGTCCAATCCTTTTCAACACTAACTATAAAACCACTACAAGACCTGTAAAATAACAATAATAATAATCATTTTTTTCTAGGTCAAAAACAAGAAGGGGAATAAACCGGGATTTCCACAATGGCTATAAAATACACACATGCACACACAAAACAACAACACTTAACTCAATGCCTGCCATTGACGACAATAGACGTTCAATGCATTCCCGTTTGACGGCTGCCGGCCCTCCTAAGTCGAAAAGATTGGACTTATATCCCTGTCTATTAAGCTACAATTACAAAGAGCAGGATTTTTAAGACCTGGATGTGTGTGTGGGTATGTATGTCATTGAAAAAACCCCAAATCCACCTAAAAACCATTCACCCGCATACCCCCAACACAACCCAAACGCCAGCACAGCGGCATTTTCTAAGCGCCACTTGATATTTTTAGACGAACCAGAATACAGAAAAACCCAGCAAACCGTGATGGACAGAAGAAGACGAAACCCGGGGACGGACCAAAAGACGAAAACCAAGCAAAACATGAGAAAAAAAACGTATTTTTCACTCACTTTCTCTCCCCAAAAAAAATAAAAAATCTCCGCTTTCGCCTCGCCGCTCTCCTCCATCCAAGGCCAGCCAAGAGACACTTCACCTCGCACCCGCGCACACATGGAGTCCCGGCCAACACACACACACACAACACACACACACACACTTCACCATACACTCCTCTCGCACGCTACACACCCAGCGGAGTAACTGGCACTCCAGTATTTAACCACCCACTCAGAAAAAATAAATGGTGAGAGCAACACGCACGCACACTTGACACCAGATATGTATCGGCATCCCATATGCTTGCTGGGTAACGACTCATCAATGTCAGATATGGAAGTTATCACACACACACACACACATTTAAAGACGGAGAATGCATATGTAGCACATATGCGACACACACACACACACATATTGTGAGCGCATGAGTGTGTTAATAGTCGTGTTATCACTTCCCGTTGTTATCCAAAGAGATTAATAATCATTGTTGTGGATGTATTTACAAGACAAGAGAAGTCATATACACTTTAGAAGCAAAGAAAATGCCATGTTAAATTTACCGTGCCATGAAATTATTATTTTTTTTTTAAAAATTGGGATTAGAAAACATTTCCAGTTCTGTTTTTATTTTAATATTAAGCGGTGAAAAATGGAAAAGCACTATCAAGACTGAGAGGCGGTTAAAATGTGCGAACACAGCCGTGAACGGCTGTGTTTTTTTTTTTAAACACTTTTTACAGCGGTGCTTGATTTATTTTATGATGAGATCTATTTTACGATTCCTTACCATTAAAATTAACTCCTTCAGGCTTTCACATTGGTGTATTCTTAAAATTGCTTATTATATTTGGTGCATAAACGTTTTTCAAATAAAATAAAAACGATTTTTACACTTCCAAAAACTTTACAATACAATTTCATTTAAACCCTCGACACTACAATGAATTACAGTATCATTTTGCATGTAAAAATATGTTTTCTTGCCTTATTTATGTGTTTTTTGTATTTTAAAAAGCAGTTTAAAGGGTTTTTAATGCATTTAAAGTATGATGGAATAAAAATGCCTGCTGTGTTGCAATAAAAAAAATATTTGGGGGGTCTTTGCGTTATATAAAGGGGGGTAGGGGGGTAAAACTGAACCTCAACCAAGTCGACCTGTCGCACCCTTGCAGGGAAAGAAGGGGAGACGCTTTTTTTTAGATCTCACGTGCACGCGCGCGCACGTGCGCACGCACGAACGAGTTTTGACGCTGTTCCTCAAGGGGAGCTCATTTGCCGCAGAGTCGGCCCTGCGCAAAAACCGCAAAAAAAAGCGGAGGAGAAAAAAAAAAAGAAGAGGCGCTTGGTTGTAAACTTTGCAACGGTCGATTTTACGACTACGAATCGATGGCCTTCATTTAAATGTTTGTCTTTTCCTCATTTTCATTCGGCGAAATCGTCATTTTGCCTGTTTTATTCGACGTGTTTGCTCGTTTTTTTTAGGAATGCAATCGAGGCCAATTCATCGATCGGTTTCTTGTTTACGAGCCTCCTGCGCGGCCCTTTTTTTTTTAAAGACATCGAATAGTAACTTATTTACAATTTTAGGAACTAAAATAAAAGCGACCTGAACGCCAGAGCATCTTGTTAAATCCAATTCAAATGTTTCATCGCTTTTTATAACATCACACCCCTTACTTAAATCATTTTAATTCCACACCTTCACACGGAAAACGTCTTTTCCACCTCTCTTAAATACACATTTAATATCTTTAATGCAACACACACTTCAAGACCGAATTTCTCGACTTTCTAAACACAATTTACATCTTTTCCCCAACAGAAAAAAACACATCATTCTTTTTGGCCTTTTTATTTTCCCACAAGTGCTATAAGAACGTAAAGCCTATCCATGATGATAAATATAGCGAGAAAAATCAGCAATCGCAGATTTCCAGGACCCCCTCGACCACAAGACCCCCTGAATAAAGGAGGGGGTCCTTTTTTATCCCAAATACACCTGACAACCTCATTTAATTCCGCACCGTAGTGCGTTAAAAATGATGAAACGTCAGGATTTATAACTTGCATCACATTTCATACTTTTAGATGAGCCCCTCCAAGTTGGAATGGTCGCCCCCCACACACACCCACACACACACACACACACACACACACTGTTATTGCGCAACCGTGACAACATGTGCCTGGTACCGCTGATGGACTCCAAGCCAACCAGCATCCTCAATCTTCACTTTCTCCCCCTCACACACACATACACACACACGCACACACACACACACATGCTCGCACACGCACACACCCACTACACCGTGTCGCCCCCCCCCCCTACAATTTTTTTTTAAACGAACCGAAACTTCAATCGCAAAACTCAACGAAATCAAACAAAAAGAGCAATTTCCCAAGCGCTTAAGATCTAAAAAACCTCCAACAAATCGATCGAAAGCTTCCCGAAAGAGAAGCAAAACAAGTCGGCGTGACGTCCTCCGAACCTCCGGACAACCGGCGCTCGCTTACGGCCACACGCGCTCACTTAGCCGCGCTGGGGGCTCTCTACCTCGGCCACGTCAAGTCAACCCCACCGCTCCCCGGACCCGGAGGTGATGGAAAAACTCGATTTTTTTTTTAAAGAATTCACGAAAACAAGCAAGTTTGGAGTTCTGAAATATATCTAAATATGTTGTTTGGACTGCGTGTGTGATTATGTGAGTGAACTCGATTTTTAACACTTTTAGGAAGAACGAGATAGAGCGCGAGAAGTTTGAAATCAGCAGCAAAAAGAGTAAAAAAAAGTTGCTTTCTTACCTGCTGGGACATTCTGTAGAGAAGATTGCCGTCAGTGCTCTGCTGCTGCCATGTCCCCATGAAGCCTGGCTGCTCGGCGCTAGGCGGTCTGGTGCTGAACTGCATGGAGCTCGCGCCGGCTCCCCCGGAGCTTCGAACGGAGGGCTCGCTCTCTCCGCGCTCGGCCCGAGGAGGAGGAGGAGGAGGCGGCGGCGGCGGCGGCGGCGGCGTGCTGCGGGGCGTCTCCGGGTCACTGCCGGTGGTCGTGGCGGTGGCGGCAGCGGCTGTGGTGGGCTCCTGTGGGGCTGTGCGGCGCTCGCTGCTGCCTCTCACATCTGCCTCTTTGGACTGGATGGAGGGAGAGGGAGAGAAACAGGGCGGAGGAGGGATAGGAGGGGGGGTGTAAATAAAAAGGTGGCCGGCTTACTCCTATGCACGCGCCCTATTTCATTTTTTTTTAAAGAAAGGGGTGGGAAACGACGAGCGGCCTCGAGTTGGGAGGTGATGGGCACTCGCACAAAAAAAAACACTCAAAAGTGCGTGAAAGCGATCATAAGGAACGCGTCTTACCATCAAACTCAGTGTGCGTCCCAGCTAAAGTGAAGATGACGACTGTCTGTCTTCCTCTGCCTACTTTCTTGCGATCCGTGTCCCCCCCTCCCCTAAAGCTGGCTTCCCAGGTCCGTTCCTTCTACTCTCTAGTCCGGCGAGAAAGTGGACCCTCAGCCCCGCGACTCGTGTGTGTGCGTGCGCTTCTCCGGACAGAGATGCTCAATGACATGGAGACACACACATTCACATGCACACACAAACACGTACACGTACACGCACATGCGCTTGTTTCCTCTCTCTCTCTCTTTCTTTCTCTCGCTCCTTCTATCTCACACATACACCTCCTCAGCTCAGGGGAAAGGAGGCGGGGGCAAAAGGGAGAGGGGGTGGAGGGATGGATGGTGGGGGGAGGTAAGGGGTGGAGGGTCCTGCTGCCTCATTACCATGTTTGCTGGGAGCGTCTCGGAGAGTCCCCCCGGTGGGACTGTCCCGACATAGACTCACATATGCAGCTTGTAGGGAAAAATATTGCGATCAAGTAATACATGATGGGCTTTTTTTGAAAAAGAGGCCATTTTTGGGGGGGGGGTATGGAGGGGAGATTTTTTTAGGGGAGACCCAATGGAGGTGAGATGTGGAAAGGTAGAAGACGGTTTGGTTTATTGGTTGTCATTGACAGTTTATCAATTAATAAAGTATAAAATATGAAGTTGAGATATGGAGGCATCACTATGGATGTAAAGGGATGCTGACGTCCAATGCATTGGAAGTGGGAGAGAAGGGGGGGTCGGTCAGGGGTAAATTTTGGGGGGTGAAATTGATTGGGGCGTTTAAATAAATGGATGGAGTCTCAAAAACATGTTTTCTTCCAAATAAAATATATAAAGAGTTTCTTTTTTAAAGCTGTCAAATTTTTTTACATTAAAATTGGACACATTTAGAGTCAATAGACATGTTTCATAACCAAAATGCACAAATCTACTGACATTATACCTATTAAAATACCCCAAACACAATCAAAACATTAAAAAAAATATCATCTCCAGATTTGTTTTGCATCAAATTTACCCTATTATTTCTCCTTAAGAAAATATATTTTTAAACACGCCTTGTCCTTAACAATGTCCATTTCACAAGCCTATCTATCCAGCCCAAAAGAACCCCCATCACACACAAAAAAAAAAATCAATAGACATATTCTACGACAAAATCCTCCGCCTTTGTTTGACTTTGCGCGACTCTAATGAGAGACTAATGGAACGCCGGCAGTCTGCCACTAGCGCGCACACATGGCCCCCCCTCACCCCCCGCAGAGGCCCTCGAATTTTAATTAAGAAAAAAATGAGGAAGAGGTTCCATTTTAGCCAAATTGGTCCCCACAGCAGCAGTAGCAGTCAAAAAATGAGGGGGGGGGGCACACTCACACACACGGCCGAGAACTACACATGCTAGGTCGCGTCTTAAAGTCTCACTATCCGGGATTTTACATGCTAAAATCTTGTCAAAGAGTATTCAAAAGTAAAGTATCAAGACTCACACAGATTTATAGCAATTGAAATTGTACCCCAAAAAACGTCAGCGGACTTAAAGAACAATGATGTCTTCAGGGAAACGTGTGTACTCGTTGTGTTTACCGTGTGACGAGTTGCAATACGAAATTTGAATTGTAATCGATTTTGATGAGATTTTATCGTAAAAGCTCAAAAGCACAGAGAGAAGAAAATTAACCTCGCATCTTCTGAATATTAAATATCAACCCTCGATTTTACAAACATGGCGACGCTAGCTAAATCCTTTATTCACTACAGCAGCTAGCCCGCATGCTAACTTTCCAACACTTTTTTTTAAAACTGAACTTTACCCCTAAAAAAGACCCAATTTCATTGGCCATATGCCATTTGCCAGAAGACCAGAATACATAGCAGCTTGATTGGACAGAAAATTTGAAAAAAAAGGCTGACATCGGCAGCGTTGGAGCAATTTCCTCCACAACACGGAGAGAAAATTTGGAAAAAAGGGCTTACATCGGCAGTGTTGGAGCAATTTCTTCCTACATAAGACATATTAAGCATTTTGCGATAAAACAATTGCAACGCTGGCCGCTAATGAAACTAAACGGAAGAAAACGCAGTGTGCGAAGAAGCCGTCAATCTGTGACATCACTCGTTAGCAACTCTGGCTAACAGCCAAATGGAAGTAAACCAGTTTTTTTGCTGTATTTTACAAAGAAAAGGACTACGGTGAGTGGTTCTACAACTGTCAATAGAAATGTGTTAATTAGTGCTACGCTAAGCATCAAAATAATCTAAAACAAGGGTGTCAGACTCGGGTTGGTTCGCGGGCCGCTTTAACGTCAAGTTGATTTCACGTGGGCCGGACCATTTTAGATATCATATTTAGATTTTTTTTAATAAATGGATTAAAAGAACTGCATTAAAAGCTCTGAATATTCCATTTTTATAGATCTAAAACATTGTTTATTTTAGCTTTTTTAAAATATATTTTTAGATTTTACAAAATTATTTTTGAACTAAAAACACAGAAAAAATGGATTAAAAAATTACAATTATTGATTTAAAAGGGGGAAAATCAGGAAATTTAATATAAATCTATACTCTTCATTTTAATTTGATCCTAAAACAGAAAGTCGGCACTCATGATTTACTTTCCTGGGCCACACAAAATGATGCGGCGGGCCAGATTTGGCCCCCGGGCCGCCACTTTGACACGTGATCTAAAATGTATCAGGAAATTCCAAAATATGTATATATATACACTTATATTTTTACGACAAACATTGGTAAAGCTAACGCCATGTCCAAACCAAAAGTTCAACTTTCACATAGAAACATCTCAAACAAGATATAATGCAATTTTTTGATCACACTGACGTTTTTTGATCACACTCACGTCGCTAATCGTCAAAGTCAAACAACTTCTGGTAACATAACTTATTGTTGATATGTTGAATAATGTGTTTTCTGGGCTCTTCCTAAACGACAATAACGGTTAGCGTAGCATCTTTTTATGGGGGTAGGAAATTAGGTACCACTAGGTGGCAGTGCGACTGTGAGCGCAAATGGTTGTCGGTCTATGAATGTCGGTCTATTTATGCCGGAATTCGGGTTACGGGAACGGAACTGGTTCGTAACTGGCGGACTTGAAGTGGAGTTTCCGGTACATGACTAAAAATCGATGGCGATGAAACGCAATCCGTACCGTGCGGAACTGACGTTAATAAGACAAAGCGACATGACGGACGCCGCCATTTCTCCAGAAATACTCCCGCCAAAGGCCACCAGAAGCCCCCCCGGGAGGAAAGGGTCCATGACCGACGCCGTATAATTAACTAGAGCCTCGGCTACGGATCAATTACCAGACAAGCAAGTGATAGGCCAATCAATGGAAGATCATCAGCCTCGTTATCAGTGTTGCAACTCATTAGAGCAAAAGTGAGGTGGGAAGAAAGGCAGATGACGTGGGGGGGGGGGGGGGTTGTGAGGTCGCTTGGGTGGCTTTTGTGCGTGTGTGTGTGTGTGGGTGTGTTGGTGGCAGCGAGAAAAGTCAGCGCGTAGCCCCGGATCGATGCCAGAGTGGCCGCGAGGTTAACACTCTGCCACCGCGTCTTTATTCCCCCGACGCGGGTACGCAAACATGACGCTAACGCTGCTGTCAAAAACACGTCAATGTTCGTTTGCTAATTCACAGCTGCCAAATGCGACCAATCTTCCGTAGTTTACTATGCCGGTCTTTGCGACTGAATACGTATTTTGTATCAAAACTATTGAAATCACATACAAAATCAAGCAATGTTTTTTTAAGCAATTTACATGAAAAAAAACTAAAACGTTTTGGTCTATGGGTTGCCATTTTAACTCAGTTCGTATCGCAATGTCATGTTCTGAATAAGTTTTGCGTTTTGAAAGTGGGTTGTGGGGGGTGCTGGAGCCGATCCAGCCAACCATGGGAACCAGGTAGGGGATAGACAGATTCAGCCAATCACTGGGCACAAGAAGACAAACAACCAATCGCACGTAGCAAGGGGAAATTTAAGAGTTTTCAACCAGGTAGCCTAGCATGTTTTTGGGAAACCGGAGTACCCGGTAAAACCCACGCAAGCCTGGGGAGAGCATCAAAACTATAAAAATCACACACAAAATCAAGCAATGTTTTTTTCCAGCAATTTACATGAAAAAAAACTAAAAATGTAAGAAAGTTTTGGTTTTTGGGTCGCCATTTTAACTCATTTCGAATCGCAATGTCATATCCTGAATAAGTTTTGCGTTTTGAAAGTGGGTTGTGGGGGTGCTGGAGCCTATCCCAGCCAACTATGAGCACCAGGCAGGGGATAGCCTGATTGGTTGGCCAGCCAATCGCAGAGCAGAAGGAGACAAACAACCAATCGCTAGTAGCTAAGAGCAATTTAGCATGTCCAACAATGTAGCCTAGCATGTTTTTGGAATGTAAGAGTACCCGGTTAAACCCACGCAAGCCTGTGGAGAACATGCAAACACCACACACCTGGGTTCAAACCCTCGACCCCAGAACTGCGAGGCCAACACGCTAACCACTTTTTCACTGTGATTATTTCTTAAACTTCCGAACTAATTCTCGCATAAACCCCCACCTCCGAAACATTCACTTTAGAATTTCCCAAACTATGAGTGCTTTTAAAGTCAAAAATACCCAAAAGAAGTTTTTTTATGATACTACATTATTAAAAGAGTCCCAAAAAATCCAATCAAAACGAACGTCCTCGATGCCACCCGACAAATAACCATGAACGAACCGAATATTGGCGATCGCTGTCAAAAAAAAGTCCTTAAAGAGAGCGATCATGTGTCCACGTGTCATTACGAGGAGACCTTGGGGTGCCCCCGCCGCCGCTCTGCCCGCAATCACAAGCAAAATGGCGTCATGTGATGTCCTTTGGCTCCGTCGGCAAACAGTGACACTTCTATCCCGGTGCCATCTGATCGACACGCCGCGCCCCGTCACATGGTCGCCGCCGATTTACGTCCCCGGGGGGCACGGATCGGGTCACCGGCAGTAGCAGCCCTGAGCCGTGTGTGCTCTCGCTCCGTGAACTCGCCGTCACACCCGGACATTTTCCTTTAATTTGGAGGGGCGGGGCAAAATGTGGTCCAACAACCCGCATTTGAAACTAACGTTTAGCCATTCGGGTAAAAGATAATGGCGGTTTTGCTTATTGGAAATGTGATGCGTTCACTTGGAATAGTTTTTTTTTGTGTCTGATGTTGTTGTTGCTTTTGTTCCGCTTTCGGCTATATGGAATAAGTTTGGCCATTTTTTAGAAACGATTATTTTGAACATTGACGATTTGTGCGATCCGTTGATGAAATCAATGTAAATTATCACCCAAAATACTGCAAAAAATAATAATAAATAATATGAAAGGAACTGTATATAGTTCTATATACAGAGCAAGAAATAATATTTCTATAGATAATCAATCAATTTGCTTTTTTGACGATTATAGAGGGCCAATATTTTTTGGAAAACTTATTATCATATTTTTTAATGGATACAATTAAGGGAAAAATGAAAATAATATTGGCTGTGTTAGAACATTTACTATTAAGAGCACGAGTTAGAAAAAAAAGTAGTACTCTGTCAATAATGTGAAATGAAAACAAATTTTTGCTCCTTTTTTTAGTTAACATATTATAAAATAGAGTCAAATCAAATTCCAGCCCCCGTCTTATGAGAATAAACAGCAAAAAAGTGAATAAATTAAAAAAAGTTGAAAAACTAAGACAACATTTCCACTTTAAAATTAGAAAAATAATATTAATAATGCATTCATCAATTAACTATTGCAGTAACGACATTGGCCCTAAAATACACCTTCAGCATGGTTTAAAATAATAAAATAATCGTTTAGTATGGCCCTACAAAGTATATATTTTTTAAACTGACAGTAAGAATGTTTAAAGACATTCTCTCAACTTTTCGCTCGACTCGAAACATGATAATGAGGATAAGACAACGCGAAAAGAGTTGGAATTCCGTCACTTGGCGGAGGCGCGCCTATCTGACGACCACCCTCCCAGCGCCTCCCCCCAATTGGAATCTCCCCTCCACTCACACTTGGATAACTCCCCCCCCCCTCCTAATCATCTCCACCCTCATTTAGTAGCGGCGCTTTCTCCTCTCCTCAGCTCATCAGACAGGCCTCAGACCTCATCACCTCATGGCCGCCTCGCCTCGCCTCCATCCGCCCTCGCCGGCGTCCTCTCCCACTGACCCGTGCTCGCCCCCCAGTCACAGGGCCTTGTGTCTCTACCTGCCAGGCTCCCTGACAGCCCCCCGTCCCTCCCGAGAGGAGACCGCCCGACCATCCGGAACGCTGCCGTGGCAACCCCTGCCAACCCCCCCCCCCCCACACACACCCCCTCCTCACCCTCCCAGCTCGAAAACCACAGAGAATTGGACAAAGTGCTTCTTTCAACTTTTCTTTCTTTCTCATTATTTCTCGTTCGGGCGGATGAACGGTTATGGCGTCGGACTCGCAGTTCTGGGTTCAAATCCAGGTCGGTCCACCTGTCTGGAGTTTGCATTTTCTACCCGGGGCCTGCGTGGGTTTTCTGCTTTCTTCCCATATTCCAAAAACATGCATGGTAGGATGATTGGACACACTAAATCACAGGTGTCAAAGTGGCGGCCTGGGGGCCAAATCTGGCCCGCTGCATCATTTTGTGTGGCCCAGGAAAGTAAATCATGAGTGCCGACTTTCTGTTTTAGGATCAAATTAAAATATAATAAAGTATAGATGTATATTAAATTTCCTGATTTCCCCCTTTTAAATCAATAATTGTCATTTTTTTAATCCATTTTTACTCTGTTTTTAGTTCAAAAATCATTTTGTAAAATCTAAAAATATATTTAAAAAAAGCTAAAATAAACATTGTTTTAGATCTATAAAAACTGAATATTCAGGGCTTTTAATCCACTTTTAATCCATTTATAATTTAAAAAATCTAAATATCATATCTACAATGGTCCGGCCCACGTGAAATCAAGTTGACGTTAACGCGGCCCGCGAACCAAGCCGAGTCTGACACCCTTGCTCTAAATTATCCCTAGTTTGTTTGTCTCTTTGTGCCCTGTGATTGGCTGGCCACAAATTCACCCCCTGGTGCTCAAAATCAGCTGGGCTAGGCTCCAGCACCCCTCATATTTCAATCTGACTAGCTAGCATGTTTTGATGACATGGGAGGAAACCGGAGCACCCAGAGAAAACCCACGCAACCCCAGGGAAAACATGCAAACTTCACACAATGACGACCCACCCGGGAATCGAACCCCCGACCCCAGAACTGCGCACCCAACCCGCTTTTAGACTTCATTTTCAATCGAGACTGACGAAACCCCGCAAAAGACACCTGCAAACTCCAAATTCCTGCCGATTGCGTCGTTTTCTTTCCGCCGCGCGGGGGGTGCGGTGGGCAACCAGCTGTGCTCCGTAGTGAGCTGGTGAAGTAATGGGAACCGCGTATTAAATATTCCCCCCCGCCCCGCTAACTGTGAGGAAGAAGGAAGTCCGCGAATGCTTTTGATAACCGAAATGACCTCACGCGAGCCGGAAAAAAATAATTTAAAAAAAAATTGGAGGCAGTACTGAAGGGATGGGGGGGGGGGGGGGGGCAACATGTGGGCGACATTAGGGGTCCGAGTATTTATTTACGGCACCCACGACAAGGAACATAACCGCGAACGAGACGACAAACACGCTAGCGACTTCGCGATGTTGCTATAAAATTTTATGTCGCGGAAAAGAGTCGCGGCTTGATTTACGGAACGTTCAAATAAAAACAGACGTTCCGCTTCGGGGGTGTTTTGGTTTACAGTTTGTAGTCGGTCGAGTCAAAGTGGATTGGACGTCCGTGCCCGTCGTTTGAAGGAGAAAAGATGGAATCTTAACGTAAAAGTCGAGTGTTCGACACAATCATGGTTTGGCCATCAGGTTTCAATTACGGGAGAGCCAGCGTGGGTTAAGTGAACATCAAGTGGTATTAAAATATATAGGAGGTCAGTGGCAGGGAGAGGCTTTGTTGAAAGCTCTCGTTTATTAACACGCGCTCGCCATTATTGCGAGTGCGTTTGGCTTGGAGCGTCCGATCGGAATTGACGTTCAAACAGGGCGCTTTCTACGTCGTTCATGGAATAATTTGGAAAGATAAGCCTCGAAACGTGAACCTTAAAATAAAATAAAATATGTGAGCTCATGCTAAAGGCTAAAAAAAAGTACAAGCCTCATATTTCCTGTAGCTACATGCTAACCACCTTCTCACAAAAAGGCAAAAAAAACCTCAAACCATCTGAAAGTGAGCACCAAAAAGATCCAATCAAAACCAAAACGTTAAACCACATCAATGAATTCAATAATAAAAATCACATTAATAAACTAGAATATTTACTGAAACGATGAAAAGATCTAAATCAGATGATATCATGAAATTGGTGGAGTCAAGGGTTCGATCCCAGGTGGGTCCCCTCTCTGTGTGCAGTTTGTATGTTGTTGCCGGGCTTACGTGGGTTTTCTCTGGGTACTCCAGTTTCCTCCCACACCCCCAAATAATGTGCATGCTAGGTTAGCTGGTTGAACACTAAATTTCCATGAAGATATAAGTGATTGGTTGTTTTTCTCCTTGTGTCTTGCGATTGGTTTGCCATCGGTTGTGGGTAGTTGGCTGGGATAAGCTCCAGCACCCCCCGCGACCCTTATGAGGATAAGCAGTTTGAATAATGAACGAATTAATCATGTAATTGGTGTGTGAAAAATCTGTGATCAAAGCTATGTGTTTGTTTGTGCTCTGCGATCATAATAGTTGGCTGGGATAGGCTCCAGCACCCCCCGCGACCCTTATGAAGATAAGCAATTTGAAGAATGAGTGAATTAATCATGTAATTGGTGTGCGAAAATCTGTCATCAAAGCTAAAAGTGATTGTTTGTGCTCTGTGATCAGGGTAGTTGACTGGGATGGGCTGCGGCACCCCCCGGATAAGTGTTTCATAAAATGAATGAATCTTTTAACTGGAGTGTAAAAATCCGCGACAGTGGGACTTAAAAAGACTGAAATAAAGAATTGGGAGCTGTTTGAATGTCTATAAATCGACTATAAGAAAAGCTGTCAATTATTCGATTACCCGCACATCCCTAGAGGCGACAGGCATGAAGGGGCCGTGAATGGACGACTCGAGGGGGGGGCAGGGAGGGACGGCGGGCGAAGGGGACGAAGCCAACGGCTAAATTATTAACTTCACTTTGAGACGCACATATGCGGCGAGAGGGTAAAAGCATTAGAGCATTTAGCCCCCTGAATGCACCCGACAAGTCGGCTACAAGCAAAGCCGCGTCAAAATCATCAAACCGGGCCCGAGGCTCTTAAAATTTTTACGCCCCGTCTTGAAGGGACGCCGCCCGGCCCCGGAGGCTTTCCCGGAGTGAGTGGCCCTGTCATCGCGGCCGTCGTCGACGATAAATAAGTAACGACGCTAAGCGGCGGCGGCGCCGCCGTCGAACTCGGCTGTGAACATTGGCCAAAACGACGGCGGCGGGAGGGGGGGCGACCGTCGCTGGGGGTGTGCCGAAGTCGCCCTTGGCTCACTTAGGGTGCGCCTGGCCTCCATTTCCCGAGAACGCCGACATCTTTAATTTGCCACATCAGGAGACTGGGACGACGGGCCAGTTAGCTTCTTTTGGACTCCCGCGTCCACGTTAAGACGGACCGGAGGGGGAAAGGAAGGAGGGATTACGCAAGGGCTGAATGACGGTGATAAGGCGTTGGATTGAAGTGCGCTGGTAATTAGGGCTGGGCGATATGTCTGTCCTCAAGTACTGCAAAGTCAGCAGGTTTACAATACAATTGAATTAGGCGATTTTGTCATTGGAAAAGTGGAATAAATGCAGGAAATCAACAAAGTTGGTTCTGAGATTGAGGGTTCCATCCCTGTGCTCGTGTGGGTTTGCTCCGGGTACTCCGGATTCCTCCCGCATTCCAAAAGCATGCTCTAAATCAGGGGTGTCAAACTCAGTTTGGTTTCGTGCTAACTAAATGTCACGAATACACGATCGACTCACAGGATTGGACACTGAGCACCGTCAATTGTATTGAAGATGAGGCAGTTAGAAATTGAATAGAAATTAGAATTGAAGTTGGAAATTAGAAATTTCCCGAATACGGGATGAATAGTTATCTAATCTAATCTAACCTAATCTAATCTAACCTAATCTAAGATAAAATAAGATAAGATAAAATAAGATAAAATAAGATAAGATAAAATAAGATAAAATACGATAAGATAAAATAAGATAAAATAAACTAAGATAAAACAAGATAAGATAAAATAAGATAAGGTAAGATGAGATGAAATAAGATAAGATATAAAAAGCTAAGATAAAATAAAATAAGATAAGATATAAAAAACTAAGATAACATAAAATAAGATAAAATAAACTAAGATAAAACAAACTAAGATAAAATAAGATAAGATAAAATAAGATATAAAAAACTAAGATAAAATAAACAAAGATAAGATAAAATAATCTAATCTAAAATAAACTAAGATAAACTAAGATACACTAAGATAAACTAAGATACACTAAGATACACTAAGATACACTAAGATACACTAAGATACACTAAGATACACTAAGATAAAAAAGATAAATTAAGATAAACTAATCTAATCTAATGTAATCTAATCTAATGTAATCTAATCTAATGTTATCGAATCTAATCTAGAGCAAATTGGACATTTATCGTGGTCAATGTGTTACGTATTTGTCATTTTAGTGTACTTTAGGGTCACTTTTTGTTCCATTTTGGATCATTTGCTCTTAATTTGGAGGGACTTTGCTGATATTTGGCCATTTCCAGGTGACTTCCTGTTGGTTTGGGGGCATTTTAACCTTCCTTATTAACTCTTAGGCTGCCATTGAAAGTGCCGTTTTGAAAGCAGGGGCGAATGACGAAAAACATTTCTACTTTTGCGGCGCCCTAGTCGACAAAAGCATTTAATTCTGCACCTACAAACTGCCACGACCCAGCGGGCCGCACGTTTGACACCCCCCGGTGTGGATGAACCACGACACGATGGCAACCTGACGTGAAACTCCGCAAAAAAAGCCTTCGTTTTCCGCGCACGTCGGTGCGCGTGCGGCCAAGCTCGCGGCGAGGCCGTCTAATTGCGAGTGGAGACTCCTTTAATTAACACGCAGAGAGGGTCTCGGGGGGGACGCGGGGGTGCTTCAGGAAGCGCGCATGTGTGACGGGTTCCTTCGCTGCCAACCTGCGGGACGCTAATCAGAGCCTTTTAAGTCGTGCCATGCTAGCGCCGGAGGATTCGCATAAAACACCATTTTACTTCTTTATCTTTAATCCCGGACAAAAAAACACGAGACGAGCGAAGAGGCCTGTTCATGTCGGGAGAACGAAACAACAAATGTCCGGTCCAAATGGATTGGTCATCTTTTTAAGGATGTCCAAATGGCTTATTTTTGCATTCGATCTGATTCGAGATTGGTTGTTTTTAGCATTTAGCATGTGTTGCCTTCATTATAAAGCTTTTAATTTGACATGTATTCCTTTTCTGAAACTGTTTTAGCCTCACTAGGTTTGCGGGGGTGCCGGAGCCTATCCCACGAGGCAGGAGGGACACCCTGAATTGGTGGCTAGCCAATCGCAGGGCAAAATAAGACAAGTAACCAATCACTCGTAGCTAGGGGCAATTTAGGTTCTTCAATTAGCTTAGCATGCATGTTTTGGGAATGTGGGAGGAAATTGGAGTACCAGAGAAAAACCACGCAAAACCGCGAAGGACATCCACATAGGTGGACCGACCTGGATTTGAACCCAGAACCCCAGAACTGTGAGGCCGACACGCTAGCCTTAATCTGATATAGTTGTTTTTTATTTTTTTGGCCAATATGGCTGAACATCTTGAGTTGCCGACCCCTGGCTTCGTTGTATTCGGGTATTTTAGTAGAAGCCAAGTAAATTTAAAAGAAAAAAAATAGCATTAAAATCCGCCCACCAGATGACATTTTTGGATCTAGCGATGAGTCGAAAAATCGATTTTTGGGGGGTTGGGGGCGCAATCCTCCAAAGACCAGAGGTGGCGCTATACTGACATTGAAGGCCTTCCACCGGAGCTCATCAGTCAGTCGTCAAGTGTCCTAAAAGACGGCGGTGGCAACAATTTGGCATGGCTACTTCCTATTTGGAAAGCAGTAATTATTCATTAGAAGAGCGATGCCTTCCAGGGGCGCAAGATTGATACGCTTTGATATGCGCTGCGCTGTAATCCGTCTTTGGCAGCCGCTCCAAATTGGCAGGCAGGAGCAAAAAGAGAATGTTGAGCTATTTTAAAAGCCAAAATGAACAAGATGAATGACAATGAAAAGCCGTTATAACCTCCGTTTCAAACCCCGACTGCAGAGTGACGCCCTACATTCCAAATCCTAAACTTCCCGGTGTGACCCAAAATATATTTTATCCCCTTTTATTTTTACGCGTAAAGTCAAATTTACCGATTTTACACGCCGCCAGCGTCTGACAGTTCAAATGGTTCGGGCGTCTATGGGTGTCAATGGCAGCCAATGAGTTAATATGGTGAATTTTAGGCAATAACTCGCATTAAAAATCAAGAAAATTGGGATAATTATGTTAAAATGGGAATCAATTATTAACTTAAAATTTCTAACTTGTCATCTGCATGCGCAGAAAATTGTATATATTTTTTAAAAACTTTCTAACAGCAACTTGGTATAATAAAAATAATTTGGAAGTATTATAATAAAAGGGCGGCTAAGTGGTTAGCGGGTCGGCCTCACAGTTCTTGGTTCGAATCCAGGTCACTCCACCTGTGTGGAACTTGTATGTGATCTCCTTGGGCCCGTGTGGGTTTTCTCCGGGTACTCCGGTTTCCTCCCACATCCCAAAAATGTTCATGCTAGGCTAATTTAGCCCTCGAAATTGCCCCTAGCTACGAGTGATTGGTTATTTGTCTCCTCGTGTACTGCGATTGGCTGGCCACCAATTCAGGCCTCGTACCCGAAGTTAGCTGGGATAAACTCCGACACCCCCGCGACCCTTGTGCGGACAAAGCGGTTCAGAAAATGAATGAATATAATTTAAAAAATGAGGGAATAAAAAAGCCAACATATACATTTTTGCATAACTAAAATTTTCAGGATGAAAAATGGGAGTCTTATGCTAATTTTTATCGTATTTTCAGATATCTTATCATTTCACTAAACTCAATCCAAAAAGTAAAATATTGTTTCGTTTCAGTCGAGCGGCTCACGTTTCTGCACTCCTACTTAAAAAAAATGATTAAAAAAATGCAAAGTATTTTGTGCCAATAAGCATTCCAAGAAATGCTTTCTTTCCAAAGGCAATCTAGCGTTCATTAAAAGTCACTTGTGGTTGACTCTTGACCTTGGTGGCACGTTCCGAGCTCTTTTCGTCTAACCGACCTGTCAGATGACGCCTTATTTATTTGAAGCCTTCAGCTTCAATTTTCCCACCGGTCGGTCCGGTCGCCCGCCGCTAGGAACTTATTTTGCCGGGGACGCCGCGGTCCAAATGGCACGGCAGGAATTCGCAAACAGGGGGAGGAGGCTCTTTTTATGGGAGTGGGGGTGCTGGGTCGTGGCGAAAATCAAGGTTACGGAGACGGAGGGGCGCGGGCACGCTTGCCAAAAAGGGGCCGGCGCAATCTGGGGTCCTTCTGTTGACGGGCCGGGCTCGGACTCACGGGATGGGAATGTTGAGGCCTCGCCGCCCGCCAACGCGGAAAGCGTTTGAAGACGGGGGAAACTCTGGCCGCCGTCACTCGTCGCTTTTACGTGGGAAGGTGGGGAAAAAATGCGGGACGTATAGCTTTCTCCCGGGTTGCAAGGGAGATTCATTAAATTGGGACGGAGGTTTTTAACGACAAGGGGAATTAAGTAGTGGTTGACGCCAAGCTAAATGGTTTGCAATTGCCTAAACGTGCCACAAGAGGGAAGCAACTTGCTTTTTTAGTCGACAACGCCTAACTGTGGAGCTCCTCGTCACTTCTACAAAGTTCATCAGGTGCGAAACGGTATGAATGCAAGGTTAAAAAACGGGGAACGATGATTTTTTTTGTGATGAGTTACCGTATTTTCACAACTATAAGGCGCACTTAAAAGTCTTAAATTTTCTCCAAAATAGACAGGGCGCCTTATAATCCAGTGCGCTTTATGTATGGACCAATACTAAAATTGTACCAATACTGACACTGCGCCTTTAAATGTGATGCGCCATATAGTCGTGAAAATACAGTATGTTATCAGTTTGCGTAAATATCACGAGATGTTTACTGTTATATTGTTCTGGACTTTACATTATGATTACGAAAAATATTGTTTTTTCAAAATGTGTTCTATTTATTTAAAAAAAATTCAAATAAGAGACAAAAATCATTTTTAAAATTTACCAAAACATAATTTTTGAAAAATAAATAAATATTAAATATTTTCGACCTTGTATTCAATTCAAATTTATTCAGAGTTTAGTATAATTTTTTTAAAGACTGTCTTTGGTATTTCTCTTTAAAACTATATAATTATTTCTTTTAAATAAAATTGACTAAGAAAAATAGATAAATGTTTGTCCCCTTTTTAATGACACAAAGGTTTTTATTTTTAAAACCTTGCCAAACAATTCCAACAAAATAGTAGTCAATTACTTCGATCAATTAGCCGTCAATTCATTTCTTAATCTTATCAGATTAAATTTGCTTCTTTAATCACATAAATAAATATGTGTCTCAGCTAGACAAAATAATTTGGTTTAGAAAACAACCCTGTTTCAAAACAACCCCTAAAACTGAAAAAAATCTTGTTTTAGGGCACAACACAACCTTGCCACCATATTTTAAAACTTTAACCGATACCCCAACATCAGAAATATTATCCTATCACAACAAAGGCGGCCATCTTTAACCCCCCTATTCAAGACTTTCCCAATCAAACGTGCCCCGAAACGGTTCACGGCCACGCGTACATTTTACATTCCGGACCAACAGCCGGCGTGTACCCCAAAGGAAGTGGGGGGGCCCAAAAGAGTTTCCCCCTATCTTCTGGGGACTCATGCGAAAGTAATTACGTCCAGAAAGACAGCAAGTGAAAGTGAGAACGAGAAAAAGCGGCTGGCTTGGATGGTATATTCCGTTTTGGCCCAGAGTGAGAAGCTTAGCGCTAATTGCTTCCATATAGAAGACATCTTAACATCACACACACAAATACACACATTGGCGTGTAAAAAAGTCACCCTTTCATACTTTTTTTTTAAAAAGCCACCGTTCCAAAATGCAAAAATGTAAGTGACTGGGAACAGCTGCACGAGGAAGAAGACAAGACAAGTTGTTACCTGCGTCAGGGCGTCACATCGCCCTCCAAAAATAAGTCCGTACTGTTCATTTTTGCTTCGCCAAGTGCCCCTGAAACCAGCCAATTTCTTCACAGATGCACGGTGGACTAAGTAGGAGTGCCAGAAAGCAAAAAAAAGAAAGAAAATATACCAGTACTCATACCACTTAGTGGTACATCTATTAGGGGGGCTTGCTAGGGGGGAAGAAAATCTGTTTTATCACTGTCGGATGGATACAGGGGTTAAAGTGGAAAGAAATATGGGAGTAAAACTAGACTAAACATTGGGTGTATTGCTGAGGTGGTATTTAAATGCTTAATTCAGTTTTTAAAAGATTATTTGTTATAGCAAAATATAGTTTTTTTTTTTTTAAATACAATATACTTGTGTAAATTGATTTTTTTAATAAATATAGATTGCCCAGCACTACTTACTTGCCCCCTCAACTTATAGACGTAATTTTTTGGCTCATGTACAATATCAATATTTGCTACACAATTGTGGCGTACTTTACCAAACAAATGAAAGCTAAATTAAGTATTATAGTAAAATATTTTATAGTAAAATATTTTTTAAAATAAAAATACAATATACTTGCTCTTGTTTATTTGTCTTGTCAGTTTCTAGTTGGGGAAAGCGGAAAAATTAGGGGGGGGGCAATGTCTAAACTGATTTTTTTAATAAATATATATATATATATATATATATATATATATATATATATATATATATATATATATATATATATATATATTGCCCAGCACTACTTACACTCCCCTCAACTTATAGACGTAATTTTTTGGCTCATGTACAATATCAAAATTTGCTACAAATTGTGGCGTACTTTACCAAACAAATGATATATATATATATATATATATATATATATAAATAAATATATATATATATATATATATATATATATATATATATATATATATATATATATATATATATATATATATATATAAATATATATATATATACACATATAAAATATATATATATATACACATATATATATATATATATATCAACTTAGACGTAATTTTTGGCTCACGTACAATATCAAAATTTGCTACAAATTGTGGCGTACTTTACCAAACAAATGAAAGCTAAATGAAGTATAATAAAACAAATACAAATATAAATGCACTAGTTATAGCCCTCAATAAGACTATAAAGTTGCAATTTTTTCTTGGAATTTCATAGCAATGACATCTCGCATGCCATTGACACCAATTCATACGGGTTGGAGAAATGGTTTAGTCACCAAAGCCAAGCACTCTGAAACAAGCCCAGGAATTCCAAGGAGTGTTTGTTTGAGTCCACCCGTGCCCTAAGCGAGGTGAAATCAGGTGCCGTCTTTTTTGTCGCATGACTCGGCACGATTGGGATGATGCTAATCCCTCCCTGCAAGGTACACCGCCAGAACAAACCAAGCGAGGAGAAGGGCAGAGACCAGGACCAGACAAGTAGGATTGCGGGAAAAAAACAAAAAGGTTGAGAACAGGTTGACGACACCAGCTGGAACAAAACCACGTCAAGTGCTGTCATGACTTTGTTTACTTGAGACCAAATCACGAGTTTTAGGAGTCAAGACTCTTCTGGAAGTCACCAAAAGAAAATATAAGATGAACAAGATGAAGCCCAATACTGACACCATGACTACTAAGTTTATTTTAAATCGAGTCTGAAACCGAGAGGAGTCAAGTCCATAACCAAGACCAGGATTGACCAGGATTTAGGGAATCAAGTCCAAAATCAATCATGGGATGGGTCTTCTCTTAAAGATGCAAGGACTAACATTTATGATAAGCATTTCAGATATAGTGAGCCCAACCCAAGTCAACATTTTAAGACTTTTTAGTCTTTTGGAAGTCGAGTCCAAGAATAAGAGCAAAACTGGGTCTTTTGGGAGTCAAGTTGCAGACTCAGTCTTAATTTTTCATTTTAATCCAAGACCAAGATGGTGTCTTTTGGGAGACAAGTTGAAAATCCAAAAGGAGAACAACAACATCGACACTTTGGGGTGTAGAGTCCAAGACCAAAATCAAGGCTAAAAGTCTAGCTCAAGGGTGTCAGACTCGGGTTGGTTCGTGGGCCGCTTTAACGTCAACTTGATTTCACGTTTTAGATATAATATCTAGATTTTTTTTTTTTTTAAATGGATTAAAAGAACTGGATTAAAAGCCCTGAATATTCATTTTTTTTATAGATCTAAAAAAATGTTTATTTTAGCTTTTTTAAATATATTTTTAGATTTTACAAAATGATTTTTGAACTAAAAACACAGAAAAAAGTGGATTAAAAAATACAATTATTGATTTAAAAGGGGCACATTCAGGAAATTTAATATACATCTATACTCTTCATTTTAATTTGATCCTAAAACAGAAAGTCGGCACTCATGATTTACTTTCCCGGGCCACACAAAATGATGCGGCGGGCCAGATTTGGCCCCCGGGCCGCCACTTTGACACAAGTGGTCTAGCTTAAATCACACCAAGATCAAAACTAAAACAATACCTAGACCTAGTTTAAAGCAAGTCTAGTTCCAAGCCAACACTGGGATAAATCCTCAGACTTCAGGGAGTCCATAACAAAGACTAACATTTTGGGAGTCAAGTCCAGAAGCAAGGAAATGGAGTCAAGACCACAATCAAGGCCAATGGAGGAAAAAATCCAGAGTCATTTAGAAGCCAAGGCCAAGACTGAGAGCAATTCCAAGATCTTTGAGAGTCGAGGCTCAATTGAGACCTTCAACATGCAAACAGACGAATCAGTAAATACAGTCAAAACGACATGTTACGTTACCAAACGCTGTCCCAGATAAACGTTTTCAGTAACCCACAGATGTGCATCAGTTCAGCCAATGAAAGGCGAATAAATTGGTGTCACTTTCTCAATGCAAAACAGACTCCTCCCCTAACCATATATATTCCCTGCCTGTAAAATAGCCCCGTTTATAGACGTCATTAAAAAAAACGAATGAAGCTGACAGCACATAAAGCTTAAAAATATGCCTGGAGTGAGAATTCATCATTTAAAAAGCCGTATCTCGTTGGCAAATGACTTTTAAGCGCTTTAGTGGGTGTAAACGGTCACCGTGGCCAGCCAATCGGAGGGCACCATGACACAAACAATCAATCACACTCATATCTAAGAACAATTTCGATTATTTAACCAGCTAGCCCACCACGCATGTGTGGGAGGAAACCAGAAAACATGCAAAGTCCACACGAGAAGGGCCGGAATTGAACCCTCGATCAGAAAACTGCGAGGCAGACCTACTAACCATTTATTTTTTTAAATACAGTATTTTCACAACTATTTGGCGCATCGTATTTTTTGCCACAGTGTCAATAACGAGTGCTATTTCTGTATTTTACACACACAAAGGACGCACCGTTTTTAAAGACGCAGCCAGGCATGGCATATATATATATATATATATATATATATATATATATATATATATATATATATATATATATATATATATATATAATATATGGAACTGTAATAGCGCTGTCTACGGAAGCAGCCCCAGACGCTATTTCCGGTGCGCAGTGACTGCTGGGATATATCGTCCTTTTGTCAATAAACCCAGGTTGACGGCTGTGATAACTTTGCACTAATAGTATCAATATACTACAACGGCGAACACATTAATTTGGTGCTACATGCACCAAATGCACGCTACACCTGCATGCTAAAAACACGTTTTTAAAAAGGCAACGGAAGCAAGACTGAGTTCGGTTGTACTTTATTTCGCCATTTTACAATGCACTCGCGTCGTCATCACCCACAAAACCAACAAAACTCCTCATTTTCTGTGTCCGAATCGAACAATT
Source organism: Stigmatopora argus (assembly GCF_051989625.1). Taxonomy (NCBI): domain Eukaryota; kingdom Metazoa; phylum Chordata; class Actinopteri; order Syngnathiformes; family Syngnathidae; genus Stigmatopora; species Stigmatopora argus. Next base: position 17,414,014 of record NC_135393.1, read on the forward strand.
GTCCATCGAAAACGCTGAGTTTAATACGTTCGTCCAAGCGGCCACAAACCATTCGCAAATAGTTACGCTAGCTAGTAGCTAGCGTAACTATTCCAAGGCTGTCTTCCATGGTTCGCAACTGTGTTGATGCCGATCGCCAGGCCACAATCCATTGGGTGTATTGACAAAAAAAAAACTATATATCCCAACAGTCACTGCGCAGTACTTTATCTACGGGAAAATAGTAGAGTCGGGGGCTGCTTGCCGTAGTTGTCCTATTGACTGATTTATTTTATTTTATCGTGATAACAATTTTAGTATTGGTCCATATATAAAGCGCACTGGATTATAAGGCGCCCTGTCTAATTTGGAGAAAATTTAAGACTTTTATGTGCGCCTTATAGTCGTAAATACAGTGTATTTTCTCTATTCTGTCCACGCAACCAAGCTAAAAGCCCACCTTGGCGGCCCATTCTAACCCCTCCCCCCCCCCCGGTCGCAAGAAACGCACGGCGTGGGCCGCGGCCTCATCGAAGCCGGAGCCACGCGGGACGACTCCCGAAAGATTGCCGTGAGTGGTTTTGCGTGTGCGGGCGTCCTGGCGGAGTGGCTGTCACCGTATCAGCCAGATAAGGCGGCGTGCGGCAGCCGTTGGCGGTAATGATGCTGGGACCACTGAGGCGAGTTTAGGGGAGGGTGCCGTTTCCTGCTGATCTCATCACAACACGGTCGCACAACAACCTCTTTGCACACCAAAGACACCCGCGCACAAACAAACACTCTTGAACAGAAGTACTGGGGAGATTTGCTTTCAAGATGGACTTGGGAAAGTCTTGTACTGTAAATAGGTATACATACACTCACATATAAAAATATTTATGTGTATACCGTGTCCGTTAGAATACATTAGAAGACTAAAGTGTCCATGCGGCATTTTAGCTGTAAATTTTCTATTCGCACGTGACCAATAAATTTGCTGTATTTTATGTTCACTCATATTTTGATAGTGATTGGCATGAAATCGATTGCAAATATGTGAGTATTCGTGGTAAATGAAAATTAAATGACAATTTTAAAAATCTAAAAATACTAAAAAACAGTATTCATCTTAAAAAACTAATAATAATACTACTAAAAAACAGTATTCATCTTAAAAAACTACTACTAATAATAATAATAATAATTTATTTTTTTTATTTTTTTATTATTTTTATTTTAATTTATTTATTTATTGTATTTCATTTTATTTTTTTAATTCTTGTTATAATTTTTTTAAATTGTATTTATTAAAATATATATATATATCTTTTTTTTAATAAATACAATTTAAAAAAATTATAATAAGAATTTTATATATATATATATATATATATACACACACACTCATGTACATGAGGGACACTAAATGTATTTTATTTTAAATTAACCCGGCCAACTTTGCGTAGAAAATTAACACTATTTTTTTTTTAAGAAATGTGTTTACAATATGGAAATTAAATTAATATTAGTAATTATTCATTGTAATAATTAGTCACACAGTCATACAAATGTATCATATTCATGAATTTAGCTTAACATTTTTTCCTTCCCTGACAAAAAAACATCAATATCTTACAAATCTATAAACGCATTCTATTTTGTTGTCTTTTTTGTCCCATTAAAAGTTTAGAATTTTAATTTGCCGGCATTTAATTGGGCTTTGAATGGTTCGGCAGAATCAAATGTTGGTTGAAGAGAAGATGGATTTAAAAAAAGTTTTTAAAAAAAGGCAACAACGCAATGACACATTTGATTTTGTTATTTTGTTTGTTGTTTGACAGCGCAAGTGATGTAATCAATCTAAACTGATTTTCAGGAGAAATTCTCCTTCCGTCAACCATTGAACTGTGAAAGAGCACAAGTGGGTGGTTCCTGCGGCGCCCTACTTGGCTCCATCCACACGTTTGGCAGCCACTCCAAGGAGATACAAAAGCAGGTTCAAAACCGACACGTATCAAATCTTTCCCGGTATGAAAAAAAACAAAAAAAACACACACACATACACACAAACCCAAAACCCACAATGCACTTTATGCGTGGAATTTGGAAGTGCGTGCGCTTCCTCGCGTTAGCCATGACAAAAAGGATGTGGCGAGTGGTCGAAGGAATGATACAACACAAAACTCGGGTGTCCCGTGCCTAACCCCAAACCGCTTCTCTTTCCGCCAGGTTTTGCGGTGCGAGGCGTCGGGACGCCCGCCATCCCCACAGCGCCGCCTACGTCGAAAACCCGCGCCGCTACGCGCCATGTATGTTTACGGAGCTCGTGTACACGAACGCCTCGCCACAATCAAAGAGAGGGCAAGGCCACCGTCCAAGAACGTAATGTAACGTACACGCGTAATGTCAATATCTGTCCAAGACAGAAAATAAATGTTGTCAATTCATTTACATATACAAAGAAAGAATGTATCTGAAAAGGGAAAATGACCAAGGCTAGATTATCTGCAACCATTGGGGGGCCTTGAAGGAAGACGACTGCAGTATTGACTCAAAGGCTGCCAATTTTTTTTAATCCCTCCCACTTCAAAATGTCACTGAGGTGGCACAAAATATAGAATTGAAATTGCCCCCCAAAAATAAATAAAATAGCGATAAAATTGCTAGTCAGGTCCACAATACAGACGTAGTTTACGGTATTTACTAGCGGTAGATAGAACTAGTCGTACCAGGACAGGTCTCAAATCCGATTGGGGATGTCCAATCATATGAGTTGATCACTTTTAGACGTCCACTCCAAATGGATTGGACGTCTAGAGCCATCAATTGCAGACGTGATTTAGTTTTGCCTTTCAAAAAACTTGGAATCAAAGTATCATTACACTATTGCGTTGACAGAAACAACGCAGCCAAAAAGTGTAACTGGCACTGAAAACTAACGTAATGAGCGGCTAACTGCTAGCATGCTAAGACAAACGACAATCGAATTATACTCAGCGACCGACGTAGTGGGTGGCTAACTGCTAGCACGCTAAGACAATCGAATTAAGACTCAGCAACTGACAGTGAGTGGCTAACCGCTAGCACGGTAACACAAACGACAATGGAATTATACTCAGCGACTGCCGTAATGAGCAGCTAACCGCTAGCACGCTAAAACAAACGACAATCGAATTATTCTCAGCGACGGACGTAGTGAGTGGCTAACCGCTAGCACGCTAAGACAAACGACAATCGAATTATACTCAGCGGCTAACCGCTAGTACGCCAAGACAAACGACAATTGAATTATTCTCAGCGACTGACATAGTGAGCGGCTAACCGTTAGCACGCTAAGAAAATCGACAATTGAATTATACTCAGTGACTGACGTAGTGAGCGGCTAACTGCTAGCACGCTAAACCAAAAGACAATGGAATTATCCTCAGCGGCTAACCGCTACCATGCTAAAACAAACGACAATCGAATTATACTCAGCGACTGACGTAGTGAGCGGCTAACCGCTAGCTGCTAAGACAAACGACAATGGAATCATACTCAGCGGCTAACCGCTAGCACGCTAAGACAAACGACAATCGAATTTTTCCCTCGTTTCAAGAAAAAACCCTTTTCTAAGATTTACAAATTGCCTAACCATAAATTATTTTAATGTGTAAACACGGAGCGTGTCACGTTCAAGTACAACTCCAAAAGAGAAACCAAACAACTGTCCCCGACTCTGCAAATTAATTAAAAAAAAAACCCTTCACAAATGGCCACCCTACACAACGTTCTCTCATTTCAACAACTACATCCATTTGTCTATTCACAACCAACATATAAAAAAAGGATAAAGCCAAACATCGAGGTCAAGAGCCTATCTTTTGTACATCTTTGCCTTAATTCGCTTTCCCTCGTGTTGCTCAAACGCAACCGACGACAAAAGTACGTGAAAAAGAAATTAACCGAGGTCGCCCAGGGCAACTCGTCTCATGCTAGCAGCTACAACAAACACGCTCTCCACTAAAGGCCGCGGTCGAACGCGACTTTTACGTTTGCTAAACAAGTTCCCGAGACTAGAAAGTAACAAAATACCCGCGTCGGAAGAGCGACGCTCCGAACAGAGCTCCGCGCCACGCGTAATAATCCTTTCCATTAACCCGCGACGAAGCGCGAGACCCGCGAGACCTTTCATTCATCGCCGCCTCTCGCGTCTGCACTTTTCGCGTTTATTGGGGACTCTACTTGTGACACCGGCCGCTCGGCAAGGACGCTTTTCACGGCGCGGGCGTAAGCAAAACAGGTCGCGAGGGCGCGCGAAAACATTTGCCGCGATTCAACCATTAGTCGCCCCGCGCCGGCGGGATAAAAGCGACCCCTGCGCGGAACTTTTTCGAAGGGAGTCGAAGAAACGTGGAGGGCAGAGGAAGAGACCATGGAAAAAAAAAAGCTCACTTCGGCGGCACAAAGGCGCTTTTGGCGAGAAACGAACGCTGGTGGCTCTAGTGAAAGCATGTCACGTCCTAATGAAAGGGGAACGCACGCAAAAGGAGCGCAGGTAGCAATTATTGTCGAGAGGCCATTAAGGGTGGCTTCTTTAGACCCACACGCAAGACGACTAATGGATAACATCCAAAAATCCTTTTCTATATACTCGCTAGGGTTTTTTTTTATCAACAAAATCGACAAAAAAAACATTACATGTCTTGAAGACGATGTTCTTTTATGAAGCTTTGACCTCTCGGGTATACGGACCAGACACAATTCGGTAAAATTAGTCGACGGGGGCTAGAAAAGGGAGTTAGTATTTAAAATGTGTTGAATTGGATTGTGATAACGTTTTTTTAAACTATATTTACTATAGTGGTGGTTTATAGCAAGTGTTTTTTATAGTTTGATTTTTGACAGCAAAAAAAAATGGGTTGAATACCATTGAGTTGAATATGGCCCGCACAAGAAGCTTGAGTTGGCAAAATGACACAATTCGGTAAAAATTAGTCGACGGGGGCTAGAAAAGGCAGTTAGTATTTAAAATGTGTTGAATTGGATTGTGATAACGTTTTTTTTTAACTATATTTACTATAGTGGTGGTTTATAGCAAGTGTTTTTTATAGTTTGATTTTTGACAGCAAAAAAAAATGGGTTGAATACCATTGAGTTGAATATGGCCCGCACAAGAAGCTTGAGTTGGCAAAATGACACAATTCGGTAAATTAGTCGACGGGGGCTAGAAAAGGCAGCTTTTAGTATTTAAAATATGTTGAATTGGATTGTGATAACGTTTTTTTCCCTACTATATTTACTATAGTGGTGGTTTATAGCAAGTGTTTTTTTAGTCTGATTTTTGACAGCAAAAAAATGGGTTAAACCAGCGGTGTCCAAACTTCAAATCATGAACGTTGATTAGAATACGGCTCGCACAAGAAGCTTGAGTTGGCAAATTGACACAATTCGGTAAAATTAGTCGACGGGGGCTAGAAAAGGCAGTTGGTATTTAAAATGTGTTGAATTGGATTGTGATAATGTTTTTTTCCTACTATATTTACTACAGTGGTGGGTTATAGCAAGTGTTTTTTATAGTTTGATTTTTGACAGCAAAAAAAAATGGGTTGAATACCATTGAGTTGAATATGGCCCGCAAAAGAAGCTTGAGTTGCCAAAATGACACAATTCGGTAAATTAGTAGACGGGGGTTAAAAAAGGTAGCTTTTAATATTTAAAATGTGTTGAATTGGATTGTGATAACATTTTTTTCTACTATATTTACTATAGTGGTGGTTTATAGCAAGTGTTTTTTACAGTTAGATTTTTGACAGCAAAAAAATGGGTTCAACCCAGTGGTGTCCAAATTTCAAATGATGAACATTGAGTTGAATATGGCCCGCACAAGAAGCTTCAGTTGGCAAAATGACACAATTCGGTAAAATTAGTCGACGGGGGCTAGAAAAGGCAGTTAGTATTTAAAATGCGTTAAATTTGATTGCTATAACGTTTGTTCTACTATAGTTACTATAGTGGTGGTTTATAGAAAGTGATTTTTATAGTTTTTGACAGCAAAAAAAAATTGGTTAAAAATCATTGAGATGAATATGGCTCGCACAAGAAGCTTGAGTTTGCAAAATGTCTCATTTCAAGGGAAAGACTGTTACAGAAAATCTTAATAATGAAAAATAATTAGCTGACTTCTTCATAATAAAGGCGGCTACCCAAACTAGCTTCTGGTAGTCTTAAAAACTCCCTCAAGGCGGCAAATAAAGGCAAACATTTCCTGACTCATTTTCTCTGAAAAGAAAGCACATGTTTGGGCAATGCCATTTTTTTTAGTAAGTCCCGCATGTGCCCGATTCCAGCTAACTGTCCCAATCTCCGCTAACATAACCACAAACATCGACTACACCCCACGCTAAGCGTATACATTTATTTGATCTATGCTATAGGAATTAGCATTTCATAGCGCGGTTAGCCTTGGGCATGGCTGTTGGCATCTTCCATATTACTAAAGACGTGCAAGGAGAATGATTTCATGTGTTTTGTGAGTGACATTCGAGAAGGTGTGCGTGCGTGTTAGCGCTTGTTAGCGAGGCGTCATCTAGCAACATGAAAATAAGCTTACCTTTGGTGAAGAAGCCACGTGGATGACATGGAAAAGAAAAAAGAAACAAAGAAAGGTTAATTTTGAACCTTGTGATCATGATTATGTACTGTTGTCAAGTATTTCATGTTTAAACTTGTAAGCTAACATAGCTAGCCGCGAAACCCATTTCAATATAGGTCTCAAAATGTCTTTAAAAACAAAAAAAATGATACTTTTGGATATCATACTTGGCACAATCGGGATGCAAATGAGGAAGTGAGAGTTTCTGGGGTAAGAGTTTATTTAGAATACACTTAGAGCAAGGGTGTCAAGACTCGGGTTGGTTCGCGGGCCGCTTTAACGTCAACTTGATTTCACGTGGGCCGGACCATTTTAGATATAATATTTAGATATATTTTTTTATAAATGGATTAAATGAACTGGATTAAATATTCAGTTTTTATAGATCTAAAGCAATGTTTATTTTAGCTTTTTATATATTTTTAGATTTTACAAAATGATTTTTGCAACTAAAATCACAGAAAAAATGGATTAAAAAATAGCAATAATTGATTTAAAAGGGGGAAAATTATGAAATTTAATATACATCTATACTTTTCATTTTAATTTGATCCTAAAACAGGAAGTCGGCACTCATGATTTACTTTCCCGGGCCACACAAAATGATGCGGCGGGCCAGATTTGGCCCCCGGGCCGCCACTTTGACATATGTGACTGAGAGACTTTAAAAAGGAAATTGCTAGCATAAGCACATTGCTTCTAGAGGTCATTAGGCTGACCCTGATTAATAATGTCATTGGGATAATTAGATTTTTTGTGTTGAAAAATGAATGCTTTCACCACTGGAAAAAAAAAGTGATTTTTATTGGCATACATTTTTTTCCACGATGACAATGTGAGGTTACCCGCAGGTAACAAAGGGTTAACATGGAGGCGCCTGTTTTTTTTTGGGGGGGGGGGGAAGACAACCTCGCTTTCAAATGAGCTGTGCACCCGCTCTTGTGGCGGTAATGGGAAAATTGCAGCAGAGAGGAAGGACACACGCAATTAGAATCTGGCGAGTGGCTCTGCGGTGGGTGGGTGGATAGAGTTAGACGGAGGGGGGGGGGGGGGTGGTCTTCCAGAAGAAGAGCCCCCTTAGGAGACCCGAGCGATTTAGCCGAAAAGCTGTCTCTTTGTGAGCATTCCTCGCCGGGTGACAGCGGCCCAGATGTCAATCAAATTAGCGGCCATTTGCGACTGATTTGCCCGTGTCGTTGGCAATATCGCCCGGCCGCGTCTGACGGGCGAGCGCCGAGGAGTCGCTCCTTCCCCGTGAATGTCATCGGCCCACTTACGCCGCCGCGTTCCGTCGGGACGGAAGCGAGCGAAGAGGAGGAGGAGGAGGAGATCTTCGCTTCCGCCCGGCGCCCGGCGAACGCATGCAAATGGGTTGCCCGCGTCGGGGGAGACCTTGGCTCGCCTTTTAATGGAGTTGGGGGCAAAACTCATTTTGTAGCATGCACGCACACAACGGGACCATCATATCACTGCATGTGTGTGTGTGTGTGTGTGGATATATTTAATATTGCCAGTCCCTCACAATAGAAAAATCTTTACCAGTGCCTATCAAAAGGTATCAAAAGGTACGCTTTTCGCCGACAGTTGATAATAATTGGGGTGGACCTAGTTCGGGATTTATAGTCTACATTAACCGCGATATTCGAGGGATTACTGTAGTTGTGTTTCGTGCTTTTAGTTGAAAATAAGATAATAAATAAACTAACTTTTTAGCGTTCTCTCAGCAATAATTTTAAGTAAAAAAACTTTTTCTTGTATCTTTAAAAAAAAAAAAAAAAAATAGATGAGATAACTTTATTCATCCTGTATTCGGGAAATTTCACTGTCACAGTGGCAAGAGGGTGAGAATACAGACACAGTAAAAGACATTTTAGACCTAAATAAATAGGTATTATATATAGATAGATATAGATAGAT
>NC_135393.1:17425022-17612522 GCF_051989625.1 Stigmatopora argus
AACAAAAGGAGCCGCTAAATGAGTGGAAATGCAATCGGGCCAATCAGGAGCATGAATAAGGTCATAAAAAAACGGACAGAAAAATATCTTTCATCTTCTGCGTTGACGGTAATTCCCTTGGAAATGATTTTTTGGCACTTTTTCGATTTGTTCCTTGTCAAACAGGTGTGCGCCTATTGGAGACTGTCACGCTAACGCTAGCTTTGGCGGTGAGATCAGTCAGTCATTTTCTGAACAGCTGTATCATCACTAGGGTTGCGGGGGGTGCCGACTTGTGACAGTCACACTCATACTTATGGGCAATGCAGCATGTCCAATCAGCCTAGCATGAATATTTTTGGAATGTGGGAGTACCCGGAGAAAACCCACGCAGGAGACAACATGCAAACTCCACACAGGTGGACCGATCTGGGTTCGAACCCAGGACCCCAGAGCTGTGAGCCCGATGCGCTAACCACTCAAGCCGCCAGGCCGCTGGCGGTAGGATGAAGACATGAATGATTAATTATTCATTTTAACAGCGCTGGGGGTGCTGGAGCCTATCCCAGCTGATCTCATCCGAAAGGCAGACTACACCACATGTGTCAAAGTGGCGGCCCGGGGGCCAAATCTGGCCCGCCGCATCATTTTTTGTGGCCCGGGAAAGTAAGTCATGAGTGCCGACTATCTGTTTTAGGATCAAATTAAAATGGAGTATAGATGTATATTAAATTTCCTAATTTTCCCCCTTTTAAATCAATAATTGCTTTTTTTTAATCAATTTTTTTCTGAGTTTTTAGTTCAAAAATCATTTTGTAAAATCTAAAAATATATTTTAAAAAAGCTAAAATAAACATTGTTTTAGATCTATACAAAATGGAATATTCAGGGCTTTTAATCCAGTTCTTTTAATCCATTTATTAAAAAAAAATAATCTAAATATTATATCTAAAATGGCTCACGTGAAATCAAGTTGACGTTAAAGCGGCCTGCGAACCCTTGGACTACACCCTCGACTGGTCGCCACTCAGTTTTGGGCATAAAGAGAGACCGACCACCATTCACGCTCCTAATTACACCAAGTGGGAATCGAACCCACGCTGCATGCACCCGAGTCGGGCGAAACAACCACTGCTCCATCGCGTATCTTATAATGAATTAGTTGATTAACTGTGGGAAACCTAGTGTAAAAAAAATCATTTTTTTCCAGTCAGGCTAACAAACATTGTCATACATTTCATCTTAAAACGGCTGTAGTAACTTGCCAATATGATTCATTTGCATCCTGATATAAAAAAAAATGAAAAAGTGAAGCTATAAAAAGCATGCGAAAAAAATTTGGTGTTTTATCCTCCATCGCTGTGCCCACCCAAGCCCCCTCCTTTCCTCACGGCGACCGTTTTAGCGCCCATCTTTCGAGTGGCCCCCGTGTTGTTGCATTTTTATGCTGATTTTATTTCGTTTTAAAGTTGACCCGTTGCGCTTTGCTGAGTCACCGCTTGCTTGTTGGCAACGTGCGGAGCGTCGCCAGGGCCGCGGGGCGCAACCAGCTTCAGTGGGAGAAGACTTGGCATCAAAACGGACCCCGCTTGGGTGTGGGGGGGAGGGAGGTTGGCTTTTCAGTGGGTGGCTCTTTTCTCGCTCACTCTCAAAGGAAAGCCATTGTAGTTACAGGAGCGCGTGTGTGTGTGTTTTTGTATTTTGTTTAACGAGCGCTTCTTCCTTCCCAATTCGTCGCCTTCGCACAAAGACGCTGGACTTTGCACAGCTATTTCGTATTTGCAAAAATCTGTGAAATGATTCTATACGAGGATTTAACTCTATGACTTCCATAAACGTCCAATCCAGTAGAAAACAAAATTAGTCAACTTAAGGTTTTCTGATTAAATGCATGTTTTCTAAAAGGTGCCGTGAAATGGTTAACGCAAGGGTGTCAGACTCGGGTTGGTTCGCGAGCCGCTTTAACGTCCACTCAATTTCATGTGGGCCGGACCATTTTAGATATATTTAGATTTTTTTTTTTATAAATGGATTAAATGAACTGGATTGAAGGCCCTGAATATTCAGTTTTTTATAGATCTAAAACAATGTTTATTTTAGCTTTTTTTTATATATTTTTAAATTTTACAAAATGATTTTTGAACTAAAAACAGAAAAAAATAGATAAAAAAAATAGCAATTATTGATTTAAAAGGGGGAAAATCAGGAAATTTAATATGCATCTATACTCTTCATTTTAATTTGATCCTAAAACAGAAAGTCAGCACTCATGATTTACTTTCCCGGACCGCACAAAATCATGCGGCAGGACAGATTTGGCCCCCAGGCCGCCACTTTGACCCCTGTGGGTTAGCATGTAAAAAAAAATTGACTCTGGTATGATAATTCTACATTTATTTGATATTATATTGTGGCTCCAGTTTTTTTAATCTAGGTCTACAATGTCTGCTGTGTCTGTTTTGCTACTGCAACCAAGAAATCTCTCAAATACGGAATGAAATAAAGTTCTAACCTAACCTAACCACAAGAATCGATAATCATTTCTAGCTTCCTAGCGCTATGCTAGCTAGCTAGCATAGGTGGACAGAATGCCACATGGCAGCAAGAGAATAGAAAGTTGATGAAATACACACTATCAGGCTGATTTTTGACTGTTTTGTATGGAGATTTTCGAGTGGGCGGGGCCAAGACAAGTAAAAGTTAGTCACTTACTGTAGTATTTCATAGGAAATTTAAAGATCATGCCATGTCAAAGAGATGGCACTTGGATTAGAAAGCTAAATGCCTGAAATGGAGTTTGTTAAAGCACAAAGGTCCAGCCGGAGCCCCCCCAACATCCCCCCCCCCCTTCCCCGAAGACCGAAATGTCCCCCGAGCGACTTAAAGGAATCCCCCTCCGACGTGTCGCCGACATGTTTAGACGACCTTCCATTCTCAACGCGACCTCACGGACGGGGCGTAATCAGCAGAGTTCACACGGGGGCTTCCTTTTCGCCGCCACGCAGGCCACGCGGCTTCACCAATCAGCCGGGGGCAGGGGGGGGTGATGGGGGGGTGACGGGTCTAGGCCGTGCGGTCGCCACACCCCAGAGGACACTCTTGTGGCGGCTTGTTATTCAATGGCAGGAAATTCCTTTGTGACTACCTGCTAAGATGCCGAAAGGAAAACGTGGCTTTACGGGTTGCTTTCTCCGTCTGTTTAATCTTCGACGCGGGGGGTTTTGGACTGGGATCGTTTTGTCGCGAGGCAATGTGTCGCCCGCATTAGGCCCGAACGCCGTTTTGTGCTCAGACCGACTTTAAATCACATCAAGTCAGAAACAGTCATATGGGGATTTTAACAAATCATTTGGGGACTATTATGATTTGAATCTGGGAATATAACAATGTGTGACTACATTCTTGTAATATGGCGATTAATCTCATAATATTAGGATTTGAATCTCGTAATGTGCCGATTAATCTCATAATATCAAGATTTGAATCTCGTTAGCGATAAATCTTATAATAGTAGGATTTGAATCTCGTTTTGTGGCAATTAATCTCATAATATTAGATTTGAATCTTGTAATCTGGCGATTAATCTCATAATATTAGGATTTGAATCTTGTAATCTGGCGATTAATCTCATAATACTAGGATTTGACTCTCGTTCGCGATTAATATTATAATATTAGGATTTGAATCTCGTTTTGTGGCAATTAATCTCATAATATTAGGATTTTAATCTCATTATATGGCGCTTAATCTGCTAATATTAGGATTTGAATTTTGTAATCTGGCGATTAATCTGATAATATTAGGATTTTAATCTCATTATATGGCGATTAATCTCATATTAGGACTTGAATCTCATCATATTACAATGTATGACTTTTTCCTCAAAATATGACATCAATCCCTCGATATTATGCCAAAAGTAGTTTAGCAGCGACTTCACGTAAACAGAAGCACCAAAACTCCTAATATTAAAATTCTAATCCTGTAATATTACAATGCCTGACTTCATTCTCTTGATACTATTCCAACTTTAAACTCCTCCTATTTTGACCACTCTCAAAGTCTATTGTCATTTTCTTTTGCCGACCCGATTCGATTGGCCGCTTCCTCGTCATGTCTGAAATCAGCGACCGAAAGATCAAAAATTCACCGCCGACGGGCAAGTGACGCACGTCGCCCTTCCCATTACATCGACGTTGCGCGTACGGGGAAAAAAAGGCGGACCTATTGTCGCCGGTTTGCAGCGAGATCTGCAGCCAGATGTCCGCGGGAAGGGAGGCCAGGATGGCCTATTACTCAAGCGCACACACACAAAGACACACTGTGTGTAATGTAGTGCAGTGTAAGTAAGATGGGGAGTGTCCCTGCGCAGGAATGCAAGGGATGATAAGTTCTTGGAGGTGTCAAGGGAAGAGCGGGGCGCTGTTACGGCCAGACACCTAACAACAACTCCACCCCGCTGGCGTCCGACTCCTCGCCCAACGCGCGTTACGCCGTCGCTCCCTTTTTGGATTTCATTCCAAAGTCGCTCTTTTTCTTCAAGCCCTCGTACTGGCCGACAAAGTGTCATTTTACGTCAACGATCAAAGACTTGTGACTATAAAGTTAAAAAAAGTGTGTGTGTGTGGGAGGCTATTGTCCATTCTGTTAAGAAAACTCAGCTATTCGCTGTTCTTCGGCCAAGACAAGCCCTGCGATTGGCTGGCCTCCGATTCAAGGTTTCCACAGCCTGTAGTTAGCTAGGATAGACTGCAGCACCCCCCGTGACCCTTTAAAGCAAGGGTGTCAAACTCGGGTTTGTTCACGGGCCGCAATAACATCAACTCGATTTCATGTGGGCCGGACCATTTTAGATATAATATTTAGAATTTTTTTTAAAAATTGGATTATAAGAACTGGATTAAAGGCCCGGAATATTGCATTTTTTATAGATCTAAAACAATGTTTATTTGAGCTTTTTTATATATATTTTTAGATTTTACAAAATGATTTTTGAACTAAAAACAGAAAAAAATGGATTAAAAAATGACAATTATTGATTTAAAAGGGGGAAAATCAGGAAATTTAATATACATCTATACTCTTCATTTTAATTTGATCCTAAAACAGAAAGTCGGCACTCAAGATTTACTTTCTCGGGCCACACAAAATGATGCGGCGGGCCAGATTTGGCCCCCGGGCCGCCACTTTGACACCTGTGCTTTAGACGATAAGCGGTTCAGAAAATGAATGACTGGTCAAGCCAAAATTTTCCTCCCGCTGTGAATTTAAACTAATTTGTTAAACGGGAGGCGAACGTTAGCTAGGCTATCTTCTGCTAAAAACAAAACATACCCTTCATTTCTAGTAAAAGGTTCCCACAATCTAGTTATGAAATTAAATATACGATTTTATTGCTCAATTGACAGTTTAATCTAATCAAATATAATCTATACCAGTCATCAGCTGCTAATAGGAGGATTTCCAGTGACTGTTAACCACAATACCGATTGCTGACCATGTGTTTAGCCCATCTCGGACACCAAGAATCTGTCCTATCTTTGCGTATTTTCAAGTAACCAACCACGGCGCGTCTTCCCACGACTTTAATGACCACTCTCCGCCGGCTTTGGATGCAAAAGCCGACCGTGCAGAAACCTGGCTGGCGCTTTATTTATTTATCGCGCGTTCTACGAGGGGATTTTGCTGCGTTGAAAGCGGCTGGCCGTCGCAATAAAAGCTTTGAGTCATGCTAATAAATGCCATTGAATAAAAGCAGATGCTTGAACTTTCTCCGCGAAAGTGAAGATGGAGCTGTTTCGGGTTCTGAGATTGCACAGATGTCACCTGTCTGAAGGGGAAATTATTCATTCAGGGGACGACGATCTTGGAGGCGGGGCCAGACGTGCCTTAGCCGATCCGTTTAGTCCGTTTTACACTAATTAAATGATAGAAACTGATCAAAGAGCAGACAAAATGGAAGTCAGGATTCGGGTAATGACTCAATGGAAAATAGTAAGTGAGACTCGTTGATTTTATCGTGTGATGTGTCGAAATATGACATTTTTAAACCCAAATCTGACAGTAATTTTGACTCCAGCACCCCCGAAGCATTGGGAAATGATTGTTTTTCTTGTTGTTGACCAGTGTCATCGCTTTAACGGACGGGCGAGCGGTCGTCAAGGGGAAATCCCGCCGAGGTTTTTTTGAGCGACACTTCCCAGACGCGACGAGAGACCGCCTGTCAACAAACGTCTGCGGGTGTAATAACGGAGGGTGGCCGGAGCACCCCTTTTACCCCGTCGCGACTTAAGTGAGCGGAGTTAAGGTGACGTGAGGACGCGGGGGTAATGGTCCGATACCGGGCCGAGTGCTCGGAGACACGCTCGGGCGAGCGGGTTGATCGTCAACGACAAAAGTCAACCTTCGACATCAGTGCGGCCCCGTCGAACACGTCACGGCCAAATGAGGGGGTCGGACAACTGTCACCTGATGTGGGGGAGGCACGGGTGAAAGGAGGGGAGGGGACCAGACCAAAACCCCAAGCGGGAATGAAGAGAAACCTTTAAGACATGGTGTCAAAACGGCAGTCCAAGGACCCCGTGCTAATCGCTAATTAGCATGGTATTTAAAAAGAACAATATTGTTCATATGTATAGTATAGCTAACATACTGGAACACAATTTAAACTTGAAATAAGCACATACATGTTAACCTCGGCCTTGTTAATGATTGCGATTCCCTTTAATTAGCGATAAAAAACGTACGAATCCAGCACTGCACATATTTACTCACGTAAAAGTCTAAAACTTTCTACAAATTGGACGGCTTTCTGTCACGCTATATTTATATAGTGAAAAGGCAAAGGGGTGAAAGGTCAATATTATGCTGAAACCATGACAATACTATTAGTAGTCGACAATGACATTTTCGTCTGCTACCAGTGACCGGATTAGAGCCGAAATCGGTAAAACCAGATCGGTTTTACACAAATCGTACTTAAAAAATAAATCATGAGTGCCGACTTTCTGTTTTAGGATCAAATTAAAATGAAGAGTATAGATGTATATTACATTTCCTGTTTTCCCCCTTTTAAATCAATAATTGCCATTTTTTAATCCATTTTTCTGTGTTTTTAGTTCAAAAATTATTTTGTAAAATCTAAAAATATATATATATAAAAAAACTAAAATAAACATTGTTTTAGAGCTATAAAAAACTGAACATTCAAGGCTTTTCATCCAGTTCTTTTAATCCATTTATTAAAAAAAAATCTAAATATTATATCTAAAATGGTCTGGCCCACATGAAATCGAGTTGACATTAACGCGGCCCGCGAGTCTGACACCCTTGCACAATTTAAAAAAAATTAAAAAACGTCTCAAATACGGGAAAAACAGATAAGTTGCCAGGTATGTAACCACAAGGAAAAAACAAATGAATATAGCATGAACACAAGTCCCTCCCCCAGATTCCTAACATTGCCCCCCCCTCCCCAACCAACAACCACTTGCCACTAAAAAAAAAACACACTGCAAAACCCGACGCCCTCTAACGGGACCGCCATCCCTGCTTTCCGTTGCCCTCGACTTGCATTTGGAGCGCGAGTGCGACTTCCTGCGCTGGTCCATAAATCGCAGGGCTCACCAAACAAAGAATGTGACAGCAAAAAAACGGGTGGGGGGGGGTGTCTTGTGAACTGGGCCTGATCATTGCCCGGGTGCCTTGAGGAAAGCTAAGGGGGGGGCTCCTGACAAAGATGGAATACCCTAACCCCCCCCGTCCACACACACACACACAACACATTATCCAGGGCGGCCCCCCGAGCGCCCCACCGGCTCTTCTACTCTCTAATGCAGGTAAAGATGGGGACACATCTGAGGCCCTCCCTCCTGAGGGGGCGCTGGGGAACATTCCTCCGGCTTTGACTCCTCCACTCTGGGCATTAATCCCCTACAGCTGTGCCCTGGCTCTTACCGGCGCCCCCCCCCCCCTAATCCATTTTTCACAAACAAGTGACATGTGTTTAACAGGCCGCCATTCTGTCATATTTGGCTAGCCCTCATAAATGGCTACATTAGTGTTAGGCCCATTATGATGATTATTTTTGGGCTACCAGAAGCTCTCAAGCAGCGGCGACCAAAAGCACTCAACGCGATACATTTGAAAGGGTTTCATGGAAGCGCAAGAATAGGTTCCGGGTAAAAACAAACGTTTAAAAACAAAGTAGATGGGAGCGTAGGGGGGAATATTGTTGATCAATTCAGGTGTTGTGTACATTAATCAGAAATTAATCAGAAATGGAAAGCCATCATGTCATTTTTAGAAGCTCGGAATGGGGTGAAAATGATAAGGTTTTAAAAATAAATAAATAAAGTATTGACGCATTGGTTGCCATTGACGACGATAGGTTTTTACGTTTTTATGTTTTGTACGATAAAATGATTTTAGAAGATCGGATTTGCGTGGAAAAAAAACAAATGTGTTCAAGGTTTTTTAAAATCAAGATGGAAAATGATAGTCTGGACAAAATATGTTCATTCATTCATTCATTATCCGAACTGCTTATCCTCACAAGGGTCACGAGGGGTGCTGGAGCCTATCCCAGCTAACTACAGGGGGACAACGTGAATCAGTGGCCAGGCAATATGTTATGTACCGTATTTTCACGACTATAAGGCGCACTGCATTATAAGGCACACCCTCAATGGATTACGTGAAATCAAGTTGACGATAAAGCAGCCCGCGAACCCTGACACCCTTGCTATAAGGTATGCAAATCAGAATTCAAAAATCTATTAGTTTAAAAATGCAAGTCTTGTGGAACATTCGAGTTGTACATTTTTTTAATTGATGCTAACACGCATAAAGTCTTCCACCTCATTCCCTCAAACCTTATTTTAGCACTGAATTTAACATCACTGTGGCCCATTCTGAGTTAAAAAGAGCATTTACGTCTTATCAAAAGCCCCAAATCAAAGACCTTCGTCCAAAATATTGCGAGTGGGAGTCTCTGCGGCGTTTGGGCGTGTTAAAACACACCTGGTCCGAGGGCAGATTGCAGAAACACTATGCCTTCGCCGCCGTCGCCGCCGACCCTGACCTCCCCCTCCCTCCCTCCCTCCCTCCCTCCCTCTCGGCCTCCCCCGATCCTCCCCCTATCCACTCCACCTCCCCCTCATCTGTCCACATTCCTTTCACGAGGATACCTCTCCATCCCGTCCCAGGAGTGCGCCAGCGTCCGCCCTACGGGCCTCGCCTCTGGTCACTTTATTAAAGTGTGTTTTAATTTACTCCTGCGAGTCTCCGCGACACACACACACACACACAAACACACACAGACGCGCACACAAACGCACACACACGCAACGTCTCCCGGGACGTGGCTTATTAACTCGGCTCCCGTCTGTCACGCCGTGCACGCATGTGCGTCGGAGATGCGGAACGCATTCCTTACTTCCTTTAGTGCATTTCCTCAGTATCGGATCGGAACTTTGTTACCGTCGAGCCGCAAAATCACGCGATCGGGACGTCCCTAAGCGAAAAAAATATTTTTTTCTTCCACAAAATGGATGGTCAAGGGTTCAAATCCAGGTCAGTCCACCTGTGTGGCGTTTGCATGTTCTCCCCGGGCCTGTGTGGGTTTTCTCTGGGTACTCCGGGTTCCTCCCACATTCCAAAAACATGCATGAGAGGCCGATTGGACACTCTAAATTGGCCCTAGGTACGTGGGTCTTGGTTTTTCTTCCAAGACAGCTTAACCCAAGGGTGTCAGACTCGGGTTTGTTCGCGTGCCGCTTTAACGTCAACTTGATTACACGTGGGCCGGACCATTTTAGATATATTTAGATTTTTTATTTTTATTAATGGATTAAAAGAACTGGATTAAAAGCCCTGAATATTCATTTTTTTATAGATCTAAAACAATGTTTATTTTAGCTTTTTTTTAAAATATATTTTTAGATTTTACAAAATGATTTTTGAACTAAAAACATAGAAAAAATGGATTAAAAAATTCCAATTATTGATTTAAAAGGGGGAAAATCAGGAAATTTAATATACATCTATACTCTTCATTTGAATTTGATCCTAAAACAGAAAGTCGACACTCATGATTTACTTTCCCGGGCCACACAAAATGATGCGGCGGGCCAGATTTGGCCCCCGGGCCAACACTTTGACACAAGACGTTTCTGCAGGAAACAAGAAGCACCTGACTGCAATCCCCTGATTGGCCACCAAATAGTTGAAAATGTGCCCACTTCAAATTGAATGAAATCCTGCACCCACTGTGGGGCAGCCCTTTATGGGACAGTTTGCCCACCCTTGAGTATTTCCCTTCCCCAAAGTCTTACTCTAACATCTTCTCATTGATACTCTTTGTTCTTTTAGAAGCCAAAAAAACTAAACTCCCAGCAGCTAATCATTTGCCGTTGGACTTTTGGAATCCCTGCATTTTCCACGAATGCCTCTTTAATAGCTTCATTTGCTACAGTATGTGAGACAAAATACTGTACCTCCCACTCGCTCATCCTGTCCCTGCTCCAGTACATTCTAATGGTCCGTTTCCTTAAACACACACACACACACACACACACACACAAATACACACACACACAAGCGGGGGCCGCGTCCAAGTGCTGGGGACTTCCACCAAGATTGCTGCCAAGACTCCCAAAAGAAGAAGCGATAGGAGTGTTGTGCACACGTACGCACGCCCCGCTTCCCCTCTGATGAATGCCAGTAGGTCACCCAGTTGCGAGGGCGCGGCGCAGGGACCGGCTCGAGGCCCCCGACGCGAGGTCGGACTCCCCCGCCCTGTTTCGGGAGCCTGTCTTGTTTTTGTTTTTTGGGGGGTTTTCGGTAGGTAGGACCGCGTCCCCGCCGCAGCTGTCGAAGCGTTTGGGGGGCGAGGAGGGAGTCCCGGGTTAAGAGAGGGGACGGTGGGGGAGGGGGGGGCGAGGAGGGGCCTTGGGCCGGTGATGAAAAATCCCCCAGGAGAGAAACGAGGGGAATTCTGATCTTGTTATTTGTTATGGAAAGAACGTGGAGAAGAAAGGGACAGGAGGAAGGGACGGTGAAGGGTGGGCGGGGCTTCTTTTCTCGCTGGGGGGGGGGTTGTCAGCCCAGGTGCCGGACTGGTTCCTCCCTGGGCGACGTTAAAGGAGCAAGGTGGAAGTGGAACGTATGCCCTGAAGATTCCTTCAAGATCGGACGCTAGAATCTACTGTAGCAAGATGGCCACCAGTTAGTTATGCCATCATCTATGCCACATGTGTCAAAGTGGCGGCCCAGGGGCCAAATCTCGCCCGCCGTGTCATTTTGCGTGGGCCGGGAAAGTAAACCATGAGTGCCGACTTTCTGTTTTAGGATCAAATTAAAATGAAGAGTATAGATGTATATTACATTTCCTGATGTTCCCCCTTTTAAATCAATAATTGTATTTTTTTAATCTTTTTTTTCTGTGTTTTTAGTTCAAAAATCATTTTGTAAAATCTAAAAATATATTTAAAAAAATTCTGTTTTCCACTTTAATATGGAAGATAATGATAAAGCTAAAATAAACATTGTTTTAGATCTATAAAAAATGGAATAGTTAGGGCTTTTGATCCAGTTCTTGTAATACCTTTATAAAAAAAATATATCTAGATATTATATCTAAAATGGTCCGGCTCACATCAAATCAAAAAGAACTGGATTAAAAGCCCTGAATATTCAGGTTTTTTAAATAAATTTAAAAAAATGTTTGTTTAATATATATATATATATATATATATATATATATATATATATATATTTTAGAATTTACAAACAATTTTTGAACTAAAAACAGAAAAAATGGATTAAAAAATGACAATTATTGATTTAAAAGGGGGAAAATCAGGAAATTTAATATACATCTATACTCTTCATTTTAATTTGATCCTAAAACAGAAAGTCGGAACTCATCATTTACTTTCCCGGGCCACACAAAATGATGCGGCGGGCCAGATTTGGCCCCCGGGCCGCCACTTTGACACATGTGATCTACACCTTAACACTAGCTCCATCTAGCATTGTAGCTCTATTGATGGATATAAAGTCAAATAACTACTTCAAGAAAGTCCAAAAAAAACCACAACGACATGCAATATGACAACTCAATCATTCATTCTTTATCCTCTGCGTAGAACCACTAAAAACCCATACCGTTAACCTCAGAGAAGCAATATCGCACATTCCACTGGACTTCTCGACAAGTCAATAAACAGCGGATCCGCCTGCCTGTCGCTGTATATTTGGATAATGTAGAATAATACGGAGTGCTCATTGTTATCTATTGTTGCTCTAAAGCGCCTCTCGTGCGTCGCGTCGCGCCGCCGCCGCCGTCCACGTTTACAATGGGACGCTTCCCTTCCGCGGACGCCTTCAAAAAGGACTTAGCAGCATGCGCCAATACTCCAGCGCACACACGCAAAGAAGTAATGGCCGCTTATCGAGCCAACGTGGTCGGACTTTTCCAATCCGCGTCATTTATGGCCAGCCAAAACGCCGCCACGGTCAATATTATGTCTTGGCCGAGTCCGCCATGTACGATACACAGGCCCGCGCATTCACACCGCTCCCCTGAGGGTCTTTACCCCAATATATAGCTTTTATTGAGGAGCAGGGGGGGCTGGACGCTAAATAAAATGCAGCTTGCGTTCAGAGTGAAATGCGAGTTGTGATATGGAACACGGCAAGCACAATTGTCAGAACTTGAGGGTTTCTTTTTTTCCTCTTGGCTCAAAAATAGACTATTTCTTCCTATAGCGGCCAGAGGGTTTTTATTAGTGTTGCACCAATACCATTTTTTTGCTGATAATGTAGAAAACCCTTAAAAAAGTCATAATTTAATTAAATGATGGAATATTCACTTAACTGTAATGTGTCATTTCTGGACAATAATTTAGACTAAGGGTTGGTTCGCGGGCCGCTTTAACGTCAACTCGATTTCACGTGGGCCGGACCATTTTAGATATAATTTTTTTTTTTAATTATATAAATGGATTAAAAGAACTGGATTAAAAGCCTTAAATATTGGTGCCGACTTTCTGTTTTAGGATCAAATTAAAATGCAGAGTATCGATGTATATTAAATTTCCTGATTTTTTCCCCTTTTAAATCAATCATTGTAATTTTTCAATCCATTTTTTCTGTGTTTTTAGGTCAAAAATCATTTTGTAAAATCTAAAACTATTTAAAAAAGCTAAAATAAACTTTGTTTTAAATCTATAAAAAACTGAATATTAAGGGATTTTAATCCAGTTCTTTTAATCCATTTATAAAAAAAATCTAAATATTATATCTAAAATGGTCCGGCCCACATGAAACAGAGTTGACGTTAATGCGGCCCGCGAACCAACCAGAGTCTGACATTTCGGCCAGGGGAAGAACTGTTTTACCACAATGGAAATCTCAAGTACGTTGCAATAACCTGTCGCTTCTTTACAAAAATCTTCAGAAAATCCACCAGTAAGACGTCATAAAAGCAACCAATCTTCCCTGTAGCTAGCTAGCATCACCCCACTTTCGGCGTCCGTCCCGCTAGCGCGCGACGAACTAACTTTTTCTCCCGACGGAAAAAAAAAAAAACTCTCAAAGCGACCCACAATTAAAAGTACACCCCCGTCGAAAAGGAAATTACAGGCGAACTTGGTTGCTCTGACATGTAATGCGGAATACAATGTGTGGTTTTGAGTGTGTGTGTGTGTATTTGTGTGTGTGTGTGTGTAAGATAGGAGTGTTTGAAGGAGCCTGGGGTCTCTGAAGGATTAATGGTGGCAGGCCAAGCAGGGTAATCAGGACAGCGGATAAGTCTTGGTCATCCAGGCGTTGAGCTGAATAAACATGAGCCCCGTGATATCTCCTACGCACACACACATATACACACGCATACACACACATACACACACATACACACGTGCACACACATTCAGAAATAATCGCACACATGCACATACGTCAACCGGATCTAGAGGGAGCCAGGCTCGTTGCAGAGGATGATGCCAATCAGGACTAAAACACACACATACCCACACACACACACACAAACACACACGCGTGCTGTACGTCCGCAGGACATTTTATTAGGTACGATAAAAAAATAAGTTCAAAAGTATGCTCCTATATGGTGAGAAATGAGGGGAGAAAATGACTTGGCATAAAGTAAGACGTCAGAAAGAGTGTTTGGATCGTTTTGATATGTTTTCAGCTTAAAAATTGGACAAGTATTGTTTTTTTAGGGTCTTAAGGGTTTGTATTTGAAGGTCTCTGGAGTCATTGATGAAAGACTTATTTGGATAATTAATCAAAATGAGATGTGAGCAACATCTGATTTTGTTTAGGGAAAGATTTCAGTTGCATAGTTGCATGCTATTTATAGTATTACTTTTTCAGTGTATAGTTTCTGATTTGCAGGAATGTCAATTAATAACCTGAGTTTTAGGAAATCCCATTATTTGTCAAATTAATCATTCATATTATCGCCGCCAATTGAAAAATGATTGTTACTGTAGTTTTCACACTCATACTTCAGTTTCAGACTCACAAAACAACAACAAAAATCCCCTAGATTTTTTTGTTTGAATTAAATTGGCACTTTACTCTTATATTATTACGTCATGTCATATACATTCGTAAAAATAACTTTTTTCCACCCATTTTTTTTTTTTAAACTTTGATTACATAAGCACTATTCTCAGAAAATGTCCTCTCTGGGAGAGATTTATTTAATTGTTGTCAACAATAATTCATCCGTGTAAAACAAGGGTGTCAGAATCGGACTAGTTTGCGGGCCGCTTTAACGTCAACTTGATTTCATGTGGGCCGGACCATTTTAGATATAATATTTAGATTATTTTTTTTTATAAATAGATTAAAAGAACTGGATTAAAATCCCTGAATATTCAGTTTTTTATAGATCTAAAACAATGTTTATTTTAGTTTTTTTAAATATATTTTTAGATTTTACAAAATGATTTTTGAACTAAAAACAAAAAAAAAGGATTAAAAAATGACAATTATTGATTTAAAAGGGGGAAAATCAGGAAATTTAATATACATCTATACTCTTCATTTTAATTTGATCCTAAAACACAAAGTCGGCACTCATCATTTACTTTCCCGGGCCACACAAAATGATGCGGAGGGTCTGATTTGGCCCCCGGGCCGCCACTTTGACACGTGTAGTGTAAAATGATAACTTTATTATTTCACGTTTATTCCCATTGAGATTTTAGTTGCAACTTGTCCAACTTTAACGCTCTTTTTGACGAACATAATTGACTCACAAGTTCTCATCAAATGACACATTTTTCCCGTCGCAAGTTGCCTTCCCGATTCCAAAAACATTTTTTAGAAAAATCGGCCATTTTGGAGCGAAAACATGCGCGTTGGTGCGAAAAGCGGGAGTCAAGTCGGAGTGCCAAAATGGCAGCGACGAGGTGGGAGAGCGGCACATTCCTGCCAGATGACAAGCCGTCACAGTCACACAGCGGCGCAGGAATGCTGGGAAAACAGACGGGTGGGGGGGGGGGGGGGGCGCTAGAGGGGAGGGCAGGGGAGGATGAGCGAGGGGGCGCAAGGGGGCGCGAGGGGTGGGCAACAGAGAGGAAAGAGTGTCACTTCATCAGACCTCGTAGTCACGGGTTAAAAAAAAATAAGAGGGGGGGTGACTCTAATTAGTTTGCACTCACCGGGAAAAGACCACCGCACCCCCCCTTCCGCCTCCCGGCTCGTCCAATTTCCGTCATGCGACTGAAAAGTGCCAAAGGGGTGAAAAAAAGAACAAATTTGCTTGTGCGTGCCTAAACTTTGCCGTTAACGACAAAGCGGGGGCCATCGAAGACGGGGGGTGGGTGGGGGGCTTGGGGGGGTTCGCAGGAATGCGTCTGGTGGCAGCAAGTGTGAACACTTGCGAATATGCGCTCCAGATGTGTCGGCCTGTCACGCCGCCAGTAAACACCCGCGCTGATGGACAGCGCGGGACTGGATGGCCCCAATGGCTTGTTCCCCCCCAGGAGATAACTGGGAGGAAGGGGGGAGCGAGGTTTGGGGGTGTGGGGGGCACTCGGGGACGGGAGCCAAGTGTAGGACACCCCTGGGGATGTGTGTGAGTGTGGGTCTGCAAATATTCGGGTTGCTTCAGATTTCCGATTGGAGCAGCAGTGGAGGATTGTGTCATTTTGATCGAAATATTTGGGGAAAGACGGGTTTGATAAAGTGACAAATGTTGTGTTTTCAATACGGAGTTGTTATAAATGAAAGAGGGGCCGAAAAAATAAGGCTTAGGTCGAAATTCCATCCAGTAAAAAAAAAAAAAAAAATTCTGCATTTAATATTTTCAGATGCTAAGTAGTACAGTGGTACCTTAACATACAAGCAATTTGAGATACGAGTAAAATTTTGAGCAAATATACTTGATAGGTTGCATCTGAAAGTCAGGGTGGAGGCGGGGCCAATAGAGCCAACCCGGGAGAAGAAAGGTATGAGAATGTAAAACCAAATTAGAATTAAGTTTAGTGTAAGGTTAGATTAAAACATATTTTTGAGTGTCTGCATCGTAATTCAAGTTCATTTCAATTTGTTTGTTATGTTACGAGCGTGTTGCCGTGCAAAAAGTCTGATTTTAGTCCTATTAAACATATTTTAGTACTATTAAACCACTAGTTTTTTGTTACTTTGTTAATAGATGGTGAATTAGAACAAGTAAAACATTTTTTCCAATCCAATATCCTGTTTTGGGTGTTTTTTCAGAGGGTTGGAACGAATTGATTTGTTTTTTAGTTCATTTCAATGGGAAACGTTAATTTGAGTTTCGAGAAAATCGACATAGGAGCTCAGTTACGGAACGAATTAAGCTCGTATCTTGAGGTAACACTGTATGTACAATTTAGAAACGTAAATGGATCTGATGTCAAGGTAAAATTCCTCTGGGATTTAAACCTTGTATTTCGACTCATCACACGGTAATGTCAACGATTCTCAACTACAATTCTCCATTGAGTCCTCTATCTCATCTGTTTTAATTATCCTGATTGCGCCATTTTAACGGTAGTGAGTGTCGATCATTGATTTTTTTCCTGTCATTTCATTGACGTGATCGCAGGTACGTGAGCCAAGAATGCGACACCCTGAGGACCCGTGCATCCTGGCAGTCTAAAAACGCACGAGACACTGGGAGAGGAAACCAGAAAACTGGCGAAGAAAAAAAAAATGGCGCTGGGAGGGGAGGACTGGGCCCGATTGTCCCCTCCTCCGTGTGGCCTCCGAGGGGGCTCCTTGCAACCTCAGCAAATTTCCGTCTGGCACGGAGTCGCGAGCTCCTGGGAGCAAACTGAAACATGAACCGCCAGAGGAGGGAAAGGCACACATGTACTCGGGGATCGGACAAAAGCGGGCCAGCTTTAGGCTACCAGAAAAAGCGCCGGCGAAATACGGCGGCGGGGGATCACGCCGTTAGGCCCAAGTGACACTTTAAGCTGAACAAATACCGGGAGCCAGGGAAAAAGCCAACTGGCCAATGTGGCGCGCACGTGAAAGGTGTAGCGTGCACCCTGTTTTTACAAGCGCACCCGTGTTGTTTTAGCCGCGCCCGACGGGGGAACGTGATTGGCTGCCCGGGCCGAGCGCGGGGTGGCTGACCCCGAAGGTGCGACGGCTCGCCCGGGTTTTGCTTTAAGCCACCTGGACAAGGCGACTGGAAATAGTGGATATCGTGTATCTAGCAAACATCGTTTTTAAAAGTGCAAATATTCATAAATCCATTAAAAGAGAAAAAAAACTCTTCCTGAAATACTACGTGAAAATGATATATTGCCTAAAAGTAATCTATATTCACTTAGATCACAAGTGTCAAAGTGGCGGCCCGGGGGCCAAATCTGGCCCGCCGCATCATTTTGTGTGGCCCATGAAAGTAAATCATGAGTGCTGACTTTCTGTTTTAGGATCAAATTAAAATAAAGAGTATAGATGTATATTAATTTCCTGGTTTTCCCCCTTTTAAATCAATAATTGTCATTTTTTAATCATTTTTTTCAGTGTTTTTAGTTCAAAAATCATTTTGTAAAATCTAAAAAAATATATAAAAAGCTAAAATAAACATGGTTTTAGATCTATAAAAAACGGAATATTCAGGGCTTTTAATGCAGTTCTTTTAATCCATTAATAAAAATTAAAAATCTAAATATTATATCTAAAATGGTCCGGCTCATGTGAAATCAAGTTGACGTTAACGCGGCCCGCAAAACAACCCGAGTCTGACACCCTTGACTTAGATGGACTGGAATACTCACTAAATAAGACGGATACTCTAATTTATATTTGATACTGGTACTCGCCGAAGGTTATTTGAGTACTTTAAAAAAAATCCTATTTTTGAATCGACAAAAGTGATCCAAATACTAAATGTAGTGAAATACTGGAGTACTCTCTAATACATAAATCAATACTTCATACTGGAATACTCTCAAAAAACATACTTCAAGTACTCTTACAATTAGTTAATGTCAGAAAATCAGATAAAACTTAAGTTAATCAAAAATAAGAGTTAGAAGTGTTTTGGTTTTAAAATAATAAATCAGTAAATCTAATATTTAATACTTTTATAAGCCAGATCAACATAGAGAAAGATAAATACTAATAATGATTCATGAAGAAGTAAAAAAAATCTAAAAGAAAACTAGCATGTTGCCCCTGGGCCTGCGTGGGTTTTCTCCGGGTACTCCGGCTTCCTCCCACATTCCAAAGACACTCCAAATTGCCACTAGTTACAAGTGATTGGTTGTTTGTCTCCTTCTGCCCTGCGATTGGCTAGCCACTAATTCAGGGTGTCCCCCCGCCTCTGACCCGAAATCACCTGGGATAGGCTCTAGCACCCCCCGCGACCCTAGTGAGGATAAAGCGGTTCACAAAATGAAACTATGAAAAGTAAAGCAAAACTAAGTAAAAAAAAGAACTTACAAGCAAACCGTTTTCAAGATGAAATGCCAATTTACTTAAAAATGTTGCCATGTTTACTACTAGTAGTAACCCGCTTTTTTCTCTTTTTCCAGGAAAACAACTCGAGTGCATTTATCAACAGCAAAATCACACCAGAGAGCTGACTTTGATGGCGACTCACCCCATAGCAAGGGGCTTTTTTATCAAAAAGGTACAATTGCCAGCGCGCACTTGGAAATCATTCATTTTTATCAGGCTGTTTTCAAACCACCGCAAAATATAGGCTGGGGGCACCCGGGGGACCATGGCAACCCGCCGACGACCGCCGAAGACGCCTCCGCATTCAAGGGGGGTGGTCGCGAGGGGGTCCGAACAACATCTCATCACAAACCCGACATGGTATTTGTGATATAAAAGCGGCAAATCTTTTTTTTCAGGGTCTTTTTCATCAAAGTAGGAAAATCTATATACTTGTCTTATTCCTATTTTGCACAAGTGAATTACGCTAACAGGTTAATCCGGCTTTTGTTCTCAATATGGAAGGATTTGACCTTCCCGGTTGGAAGGTTAACCGTAGCAGCCTTGAAATCCAACTTGGGGCGAGAAAAAAAAGTATTCAACTTTCACTTTCTTGGCCTTCTTCTGTGATGATCTGGCCAATAAAGAAAATTGCAGCCATGGCCCGCTCCCTAATTAGCTTAATTAGCATCGGCAGGAAGGGGATTATCGGGTGTTTATCACAAAGGGCTAACGAGTGGTGGTAAAATCCCATCCAATTGCTCGCCGCTAGAAACGCGCTTAAGAAAAAAATGCTAATTAAAAGACGGACTAAGTAAAGGCAAGGCCAGAAAAATAAAAATAATAAAAATATATGAATTTATATTTGGTTGGTAATCAAACTACTATGCCTGTGGCCTACAAAAATATCCATATTTTAAAAACCAGATTTTTTTCCAATTTTAATCCTCTTTTTTAACAAATGAAACTTATTCATTCATTCTCTGAAACGCTTTATCCTTAATAGAGTTGCAGGGGGTGCTGGAGCCTATCAAAGCCAACTACAGGTACACCTTGAATTGGTGGTTAGCCAATTGTGGGGAACAAGGAGACAAAAGACAACCAATCACAGCTAGGGTTGTCAAGGGTTGGTTCGCGGGCCACTTTAACGTCAACTTGATTTCACGTGGACCATTTTAGATATAATATTTAGATTTTTTTTTTAATAAATGGATTAAAAGAACTGGATTAAAAGCCCTGAATATTCAGTTTTTTTTATAGATCTAAAACAATGTTTATTTGAGCTTTTTTATATATTTTTAGATTTTACAAAATGATTTTTGAACTAAAAACTGAAAAAGTTTATTAAAAAATTACAATTATTGATTTAAAAGGGGAAAAATCAGGAAATTTAATATAAATCTATACTCTTCATTTGAATTTGATCCTAAAACAGAAAGTCGGCACTCATGATTTTACTTTCCCGGGCCACACAAAATGATGCGGCGGGCCAGATTTGGCCCCCGGGCCGCCACTTTGACACCTCTGGTTTAGGAAATTGAGCATACAATTAGCCTAGCCTAGCCTAGCATATTTTTGGGATGTGGGAGGAAACCGGAATACCCCGAGAAAACCCACGCCAGCCCATGGAGAACACCCAAACTCGACGGAGTGAGGACCCACCTGGGCTCGAACCCACGACCCCAGAACTGCGAGGCCGACGCGCCGAATGAAACTAAAATCTGAAAATTTCGAGCTGAAACATCGATGGCAACAAATGTCTGTCGTTCTCTCAACGACCAGTCCCAAAGGATTGGACGCCGACGGCCAACGCGTTAGTTAGAACGGGCCTTGAATGGAAGACAGAGGCTCTCTTTTAGCGTGGCGGCCTATAGGAAGGATGCACAGTGGCATGTCAGAGGCCGGGCTGTTTATTTTCTGCCGCTTCGGAATGCCGAAAAGTTGACTCGGGGAGTCAGAGGGCAGGCGGGAAGGCTGGCGGGAAGGCAACACAAGGGCGCTCCTGAGCCACTTCACATTAAAAGCCCCCTCTCTACACAGTCAAGTCACTGTGCTGGAACGGGCGACAAAACCATGCGATCGGATTGGTGTCGAAACAAAATGTCTGGCGGCAAAGAAAACTTTGAGAATAGCGAAGAATGAATGACACTCAAGTAAACAAAGTCATTTGAAAAGTACAACTCAACCCATCCAATGTTTACAATTCCCTTTTTTACGGTCTAACTGACTAGACTTTTGCTCTTGAATGCCCTTAACGTACAAACAATGTTTATCAAGTACACGCTTAAATATAATCGTAGGTCTTCTGTCATATAGTGTTATGTTAGTTTTTAAAAACCATTGTGCTACCATCTGAACTCCAAGTGAATTCTAACTCATTCTGACTACACAATTGATCAAACTTTGTCAACCCTGTAATCTACATCACAGGTGTCAAAGTGGAGGCCCTGGTGCCAAATCTGGCCCGCCGCATCATTTTGTGTGGCCCGGGAAAGTAAATGATGAGTGCCGACTTTCTGTTTTAGGATCAAATTAAAATGAAGAGTATAGATGTATATTAAATTTCCTGATTTTCCCCCTTTTAAATCAATAATTGTCATTTTTTAATCCATTTTTTCTGTGTTTTTAGTTCAAAAATCATTTTGTAAAATCTAAAAATATATTTAAAAAAAGCTAAAATAAACATTGTTTTAGATCTATAAAAAAACAGAATATTCAGGGCTTTTAATCCATTTTTTTTAATCCATTTATTGAAAAAAATCTAAATATTATATCTAAAATAGTCCGGCCCACATGAAATGGAGTTGACGTTAATGTGGCCCGCGAACCAACCAGAGTTTGACACCCTTGGTCTAAAATTTGACCCCAAGTTGACGGGGTTCCCAATCAGTCGGTGCCCAATCAGAATGCACTAAATTCAAAATACTGTAGATGACGCTATACGACGAAAAAAACAAGATCAGTTTTACCATAAACATCCTTTTTTTACCCATACAAAAGTTATTAAACGGCGTACTCAATTTGCAATGATCAAAAAAACTTATAATTTGACAAGTATGCAACTGCAATGCGCCACTCTCTGAAAAACCCAGCGTCTCCACATGTAGCATGTAGCACGTAGCCCCATTTAAGACCCGCTCTACCACCCGGTGTCCCTTAAACCCAGCGGAAAAGCCAGTTTCCCTTCTCACATGACCTAGCGCGGCACCGCCAAATGATTAGGCGGCTGAAAGCGTCTCATTACGACTATTTACGAGAGAGTCCGCCAGCCGGGGTAATGACAGCTTTGCTTCCAAAGTGCTACTCTATCTTTCTTTCCCTCTCGCTTTTGGATTTCCGAGCGCCCCCAGCGCAGGCACTCACGTCGTTTGGGTACACGCAGGCGGGCGGGCGTGCGCCCGGTGGAAAGTGTGCGGGTTGATGGAAACAATAAGAATGTTTTTCTTACTTTGAACCGCAATTTTCTGCTCGACGGTTCCACGTGTGCGTGATTTGGAACACGCCGCCGACTGTTTATCTTTGCGAGAGCGCGGTACCAACGACGTAAGAGCTGCTTGCTTGACTTTTTTTTTTTTTTGCTCGCCACTATTAAGTCATTCGCGGTCATTGACGGCAATGGACGTCCAATCCGGTTGTCCCATCGCTGTCTAAATAGATTCGACGTTTATTGCTGTCAATGACAGCCCCGTGAGAAATGTTTTTTTAAGATTCAAGTGGACTTGCACATCCCGTCCAGTAGATGGCGGCATAAATGTCAAATTTGTGATTTGTGTTGGACGATTAATTACTGATTTTTCGATTCATTTTTTTTAAACTACCTTATTTGTCAGACTTAAGCACATCAAGCAAAAAATACACAATGCTATATTTATATTTATTTATTTATGTGGTATACTCGAGTATAAGCCACATTTTTAGGAGAGTACTTCTTTCTTTTATAAGAACCCAAGTTCAAACTGATATATTTATATTTATATTTATTTATTTGGTATACTCGAGTATAAGCCGCATTTTTGGGAGAGTACTTTTCTTTTATCAAAACCCAAGTTCAAACTGATATATTTATTTATTTATTGGTGTACTCGATAATAAGCCACATTTTAGGGAGACTATTTCTTTCTTTTATAAGAACCCAAGTTAAAACTGATATATTTATATTTATTTATTTGGTGTACTCGAGTATAGAGTATAAGCCACATTTTTGGGAGACTATTTCTTTCTTTTATAAGAACCCAAGTTCAAACTGATATATTTATATTTATTTATTTACGTGGTGTACTCGAATATAAGCCGCATATTTGGGAGAGTACTTTTTTTTTTTTTAAAACCCAAGTTCAAACTGATATATTTATATTTATTTACTTGTGGTGTACTCGAGTATAAGCCCCATTTTTGGGAGACTATTTCTTTCTTTTATAAGAACCCAATATCAAACATATGTTAAAGAAATAGAGAATAAATTGAAGAATAACATCAATTTTTCAGACCGCCCTCCCAGTCAAAATGGATTAGGCATCTATCGCTGTCAATGTCAGCTTATGAATTCATACAGATACATTGTTAAACTTCCTAAACACAGATGCAAGGCTCAAACAAAGAAACTTGCTACTTCTCGCTGTATTTCTACCCGTTTTTTTTCTAAATCTCGGCGTAGCCACCAAACATCTCACCCATTGTCTCCAATAAGGTGCTCATCCTCTCTAATCGATGGCCCCATATTGGTTTGCGCGTTTGGTCAAATATCTCCTCGCCTGGTGGCCCTCGAGGCAAGAGGATCTCAACTAATAAGATATTTCTTCGCTCTCTTGGATTGTGTGTGTGTATGTGTGTTTGTGTGTGTACAGATATATCAAATAAATATATAGGATTCCATTTCTAGGGAAAGGTGTTCATTTGTGACCAAAACTTGAGTTCAAGCAACAAGGCCCTTAAAAAAAGGGCCAAAAATTCCAATACAAGTACGGTCAGATTGTTTGGCTATATCTAAACCATTTAAAATGTTGTGGTCTGCATTCCAATTGCACAATTTTGACACAATGTCGCTATTTTTGCTTTAAAAAAAAGTGTGCATCACACAGGGTACCATGCAAATGAAGTACTGCAGTCAATGATACTTTTTAACTGCTCTAAAATTCACAGAAAGTGACCCAAAATATACATTAAGTTGCCAGCAAATGCCTAAAAAAATTGGCAAGTAAACCAACATCAACAAGAAGATGCTCTAAAACCAACAGGAAGTCAAAATCTCAGTCAAAATGAGAGTAATACAAATCTACCCCATGAGAACACGTTTCTGGTAACCAGTAAAACCACGACAAACAAATAAATCCAAATATAAAATGACGGTATTGCTACTTTTGACAACCAACAAGCTCCCTAAACTCCGGAAATCCCCAAAAATGTTCACTTCAACTTTTTGGGAAGCAACCATTTCTGAAAAGTACCAAATTGCCATTTTAAAAGCCTCGAAATTCACACCATCGCTACACCTTCCGCCATCTTGATTCAACTGCCCATTAAACCAAAAGAATTTGGTAACACGAGTGCATTGTGAATCACCCGAGTAACAAGTTCTGACAAATGATTTGTCTTGTGACACTTCAATCACCTCCAAAAAAGACCGACATTTGCACATTGCACAACCCGCATATGCGACTTCATCATGACATGTTGAAATTACAGACTCTAAAACGCAACTACAAGGACTCCAACACAAAGATTAATTTATTTCCATCATTCTGTGCTTTTTGAATAGTTTGCAAAACCACAATATTTCAATTACCATATTTTCACGACTATATGGCACATCGCATTTAAAGGCGCAGTGTCAGTAACAAGTGCTATTTGTTTTTTACACACACACACAGGACGCACCATTTTTAAAGACGCAGTCAGGCATGGCAAAACATGCATCAGCTTAAACATACGGCAGTTCTTTTGTAAATCCAGCCGGAATGACGGCGAGCACCAAATTAGAGTGCTTGCTGTCATACTCTATCGACTGATTTATTTTATTTTATCGTGACAACAATTTTAGTATTGGTCCATATATAAAGCGCACTGGATTATAAGGCGCCCCGTCTATTTTGGAGAAAATTAAAGACTTTTAAGTGTGCCTTATAGTCGTGAAAAAACGGTAATGTAAAAACATCATAATACCATTTGATCTAAATTGTCCTACACTTATTTTTTTTACATTTTATATCGATTTAGTCGACATAGGTTGGCAGCTTTGGTGCCGATATATGACATTCCTTGAAAAAATAAAAATAAAAAAACATCACGTTGGCAAGACTAGCTCGTTAGGAATCGTATTTAACGTGGGCTCCGACGCCGGACGATGTTTGCGTTGTAAATAGGACGCGAACGGCGGCTATAATATGAATTGGCCGCAACTGGATACTTGTGACTGGGGGGCAAACGGATCTAATGCTCCTCTTAATGCCGGCCCTGAATAATGAGGCCTTTGTCTAATAAAACTGGAAAGCCTCCAAATACCTATAGGGACCCGGGCCAGTTAGAGCAATAACAGTCTATCAAAAGAGAAAGCAAAGTCATTACTTAGAGGCTAATAAATACAAGATCCATGCTGGGAGGGGGGCGGAGTCCAGATAAAAAAAGAAAAGAAGACGGACAGGGACCAAAAAAAAAAAAGCAGGAAGGCATTATTAATCCGCTTTTCTTCCACGCCGTAATTTGACAAGCTTATCTTTCCAATATATATTCCGCAAAGTGAATTTACATTACATTGGATCAAATGGGAAGATAGATTTTTTTAAATGGAAAAAAAGGAAGAAACCAGTTTACTATAGTAGCAATAGTTTAAGATGAATGCTTTGTGTATGAGGTATTGTTTTTAGGAAGGCATGGCACGGTGGTGAAGTGGTTAATATGTGCGCATTGCAGTTCTGAGATCGGGGGTTGAGTCCACGGTGTTCAAGCTCTACAAGGATTTTTTTTTTTTTTAATTTAAGTGTTTTTAACTATACAACGATAGTAATTATAGCCATTATGCCACACCGGTAGAAAATGCTACGCTAGCTGTAACGGGAAGCTAACAGCCGTCACCATATTTGGTTAGCATGCGCGCATCGCAGTTCCGAGATCGTGGGTTGATTCCACTGTGTTCAAGCTCTACAAGGATTTTGTTTCTTAATTTTTTTAAAGTGTTTTTAACTATACAACAATACGAGAACAACAACAAAAACAGCTGAAGCGGAATTATACCACACCAGTAGGAAAATGCTATGCTAGCTTTAACGGGAAGCTAACAGCCGTCACCATGTTTTGAGGAATTAAATAGTCACGATGAAGAGTGGAAAAATTTAATCCATTATTTAATAAAAGTATCCTATCATGATAAATATCGAAAAATCCACTTATAATAAACAAACCGTTAAAAAAATATTGAATAAAAGTATGGCAACTATAGAAAAATCTTTTTACACCCACTAAGGAAATATCAAAATCTCAGCAAGCTTGAATGCAAATCTGAAAAAAAATCCACTTAGAATAGGCGAACCGTTAAAAAATATATATTTGATAAATATTCCGGAATATTTTAACCCTTTCCTAAAACGGCACAAAACATTCAAATCTATCTCGGCTTCCCAAAAGTGAATAACGGCAACCTTGGAATACTTTGAAAAGATTTGCGAAGCAAAACGGACCTTGATCACCGCGCCAGTGACAACCGCCACAATAAAAGAGATTTTTTTTTCCAAGATTGAAAAGTATTTTGGCGTCGCCTTCCTTGTAATTGCTTTGCAGAATGAAGTGGAGCTATGCAAGGACCGCCAAACAAAGAGCACAATCAAGCGCTAGCAAGTTTGCAAGGGCACGAGCAAATGCCGTCTGTCCCTTTTTCAAGGCGAAGGGGAAACACTCTTCAAAATAAGGGTCCAACTTTACAGTCAAGATTGGATTTGTACACGTTCGAAAGAAGCACTTCATTTGTTTCAAGCCGAGAAACAAACGCGCCGTCGAGACAAAAGCGGATGCAATTATTTCAATTAGAGTCGACTACTCACTGATAATTTTTCATGACGAAACCATGAAAACAAAACATTTTAATCAAAGGATTTTTCCAATCACATTTTTAATATTCCATGTTTTTTAGAAGCGTCGCCTGATTTTGCGATTCTGCCGATACCGAAGACATGTATTAAGGAAGGGGAAAAAAGTATATGCAAATGTTTTCCCCTAATTTGGACAAATTATTGTAATCTTAAAAAAAGGTGATTTCAACATAGCAACAAAAAAAACCATTTTTTTTTTTTTACAAATTAGTTCCACAGCACCAAAATAAGTTTGCAAAACTTGTTTTTAAACATGGTCTCCTAAAGTAAATAAAGTTAACATCAATATTCAAACTATGAAAAAGTTTAAATATTTTTTTAATCAGTTGCGAGTTATCAAAACAATCATTTTGACCATTATTATTAAAAAATGCTAGGTGTATGTTGGTATTTTTTGTTGTCTGATAATGTAATGCTTGCTTTTAAACAAATTGAAAATAAACACAAACAAAAAAGTAGGTTGACCTTTTTCCTCATCTGTTAATTCAATGCTTGCTTTTAAACAAATTGAAAAAAAAAAAAATCAGGTTTATTTTTGCTTCTAATTTAATAGCGGAAAAATAAATATTCATATTTTTTAATTAAAAGAATTTTGGCAATTGTGTACAAGAAGTATCTACAAATCCTACCAAAAATAAGCAAGAAAACAAGGTGACAAAAATCGAAAAGAAAAGAAAAACCCACATAGCTAAATACCAAACTAAGTGTAGAACACCTGGACGAGAAATGCAGGTGGCCAAGCCAAGCTAATTGGTTAGAAGAGCCAGCGACAACAGGTGGAGATGAAAACCTCCTCATTGAAACATCCAATGAGAAAAGCCCCGTTTTTTTCACGTCATTTGCAATGGAATTCTTCCGACACAAAGAAGCTCAGACGGGCGCGGAAACAGTCATGTGGCTTTTCTTCAATCAAAATACGAGACCACCGTGTTATTTTTCTTCGCCATAAAAGGGCCCTAAGCATTTTTACAGCTGCTCCAGCAACGGGAAGACTCGCAACGCTCACAGAAAGAGACACGTTATTGACAGACGGACGGAAATGGGCGGAGCTGGGGGTGGGCGTGTCCAATATTAGCACAAGGACTCCTCCTTTCCCGTATTTTATGCGTTTTTTGATCATTTCACATTGTGTACGCCATATAACAACTTTTGTACAGGATTTTTTAAGATCGTTTTGTTGTAGAACCGATCTCGTTATACCCATTTCGGCTCTAATTCGGGTCGTCCCGGTGACTGGTCGCCGACCAAAACGTCATCGTCGACTGCGAATAGTCATGCTTTAAACATGGTATGTTAGATTGTGCAATATTTTAGAATTTACCTCACCAGGATGTGACTTTTTATACTTTTATATTACTTATGTATGTTTTTTTAACTGGGAAAACGCACTTTGTGGAGTAAAACCACCAATTTCGTTATAAGCAGCTGTGTATGATGACAATAAAGGCTTTTGATTTGATTGATTGGTATGCGTATTTCACTATATAAATATAGCACATCAGCAAGCAATGTACCCAGACAGCGACAACTGCAAAATATTGAATTCAGTGCATACTTTTTGGGCACCCCGTCCACATTTAGACTTAACTGCATTCTATGTGAGTAAATATGTGCCGCATTCCATTTGTATGTTTTTTTTTTTAATCGCTTAATAAGGCAAATTGCAATCATTAATAAGGCGAGCAATTGACAGCCAATCAACCAATGACACTGAAGATGCCAGATTGGTAAAAAAAATATTCTGTTCATTGTGTAGAAAGACAACCTGCATCTACTGGGGTCTTTGAGAATCGATTTGGACACCCATGGCTTAGCCGGTCCATCTAGGACACGTGTCAAAGTGGCGGCCCGGGGGCCAAATCTGGCCCGCCGCAGCATTTTGTGCGGCCCGAGAGAGTAAATCATGAGTGCCGACTTTCTGTTTTAGGATCAAATTAAAATGAAGAGTATAGATGTATATTACATTTCCTGATATTCCCCCTTTTGAATCAATAATTGTAATTTTTTTAATCCATTTTTGTGTTTTTAGTTCAAAAACCATTTTGTAAAATTTAAAAATATGTATTTCAGTTTTCCACTTTAATATGGAACATAATGATTAAAAGAGATTTTCCTTTACTAAGAAAAAAAAGCTAAAATAAAAATGGTTTTAGATCTATAAAAAATGAATAGTTAGGGCTTTTGATCCAGTTCTTTTAATCCATTTATAATAAAAAAATCTAAATATTATATCTAAAATGGTCCGGCCCACATAAAATCGAGTTGACGTTAATGCGGCCCGCGAATCCTTGGCTTAGCCGGTCCATCTAGGAGTGTCATTGCCTTTTTTTTAATATTATGGCCCCGAAGAAGAAAGATGGAAAGTCTTCTATGTTTAACCAAAAGCCAAACTTAACATCATAAAAAAGGGCGTAATCAGTAACGATACACTGCGTTCAGATGCAAAACAATGGCCTCGCTCGTCGCCAGATGCCGCGGTAGCGCTCACACGGACCTTACGTGGCTGACGGTCAAAGTCAAACAACTACCGCTACGCTGCCAAAATGTACTACACTGATCTGGGTCCTCAAACAAACACAACCCCCCCCTGCCTTAACCGCTGTGTCCGGAGGGCCGTCGCTCTCTTCATATTGAGTTGCCGGGGTAGAAGGAGGCCAGAGGAATCTAATAACTGTGACAGTGGGGCTTTTTGGCATTGTTCCTGAAGCTGTGTAGACTGTCTGCTGGCTCTAATGAAAGGTTAAATGAATAGGACAAAGTGACAGGAGGTACAATAAAGAAACATGGAAGAGGAGGGAATTTGTGTGGGTGTGTGCGGGGCTTCACTTGGGGGGCCCTTAGGAGACAAGATTGAGACCCTACTCCAGAGAATTTAAGAGGATCGTGTCCTCATATCTCTGGAACGGATTGTCGTGGGTTTGAGTTCAGATTTGGGTATTGCGCCGATTGCTTGGTTGGTTGGTTTTGGACCATTTCTGGATTATTTTGTTGGTTGGTTGGTTGGTCTCTTGTTTTGCTTGTTGGTTAGTTGGTTGATTGGTTTGTTGGTTTTGAGTGGTTGATTTTGTGGTGAGTGGCTTGGATGGTTGGCTATGTTTTAGGGTTTTTTGTTTGCTCAATTGATGGCTTTCTTGGTTGGTTTTGGTTTACAGTTGCTTGGTTAGGAGAGTGGTTGGTTTTGGTTAGTTGCTTGGTTGCTTTTTTAGTTGTTTTAGAGGCTTACGTGTTTGTTTTAGGAGGGTTGCATGATTGGTTTTGTTGGCGGCTTGGTTGTTTTTAGGTGGGGTTTTTTATTCGGTTTGTTTCTCGGTTGGCCTGTGTGATTTAGTTGGTTGCTTTCTGGTATCTTAGATTTTTGAAGGGTTATTTGTTTGGTTTAGGAGGTTGCTTAGTTGGTTTTAGTTGACTAATATTATTGGTTTTTAGCTACTTTGTTGAATTTCGGTTGACTATTATTATTGTTTTTTTAGCTACCTTGTTGTATTTTGGTTGATTTATTGGTTGGATTGCTGTTCTGGTTGTTTTTTTTTATCCATTTATTGGTTGTTTGGTGTGTCACTATGCTGTTTTTTATTTGTTGTTTGGTTTCCAGGTCGCTCGGCTTTTTTAATTGCTGGTATTTTAGGCAATTTAGGTTGATGAGTTAACTGTTTTCAGGAATATACAAAGTAAAGACCATGCAGATCATTCATTTAACATATCTATCTATCTGTTCTTAGCCATGACTAGTAGTCCCCCACCAATAAAAGGAGATGCCCGGTTCACCTTGGACTAGCATTTCCTGCTCAAATCTCATGAGAACGCCGCCTAGAAATGTTTCAAGCAGATGTGCGCATGCCATGCCGCATACGTTGACACAGATGGCCAGAAGAAATTCCAACACGGGGTCCTTAAACGTTAAGGTCATCGTGCAGCGGCGCAAGCGGGGGGGGGGCGCAGGGCGGAGGGCGGACCTCCCTTCAGACGCATGTTCCGTCTTGTGCCTGCGCCTGCTTCGGCGGAATGCGGAGTCACATGAAAGGGGCCCTATTTCTCCCCGCCTGCCGCCGAGGGAGACTTGTCTCTTGTGTCCACCTCAAAAGGGCCACTGTCCCCCCGCCAGCCGACATGCTACCTGTCAGCAGAATTCCCCCCGCGACTCCAAAAACATGGCTGACGCCACAACACCACGGCCGCCTAAAAACCAACGCACTCCCCCAAGGAGTGCCACCTTTATCTGTTGCGCTTGTAACTCAATTTAGGCAAATGCGAGTCGACATATAAAAAAGAAAAAAAGAATCGCAGTGTAATCGGAAGATGATTGGAGTCACTGAATAAGAAAAAGGGGGCCAAAACTTATTGAAGTCGGAACCCGGGCATGGGACATTTGGATGTGGCAACCCGGGCGTGGGACATTTGGATGTGGCAACCCGGACATGGGGAATTTGGATGTGGCAACCCGGACATG
This sequence comes from Stigmatopora argus, assembly GCF_051989625.1. Taxonomy (NCBI): domain Eukaryota; kingdom Metazoa; phylum Chordata; class Actinopteri; order Syngnathiformes; family Syngnathidae; genus Stigmatopora; species Stigmatopora argus. The sequence goes on from NC_135393.1 coordinate 17,456,484, forward strand.
GGGAATTTGGATGTGGCAACCCGGACATGGGGAATTTGGATGTGGCAACCCGGACATGGGGAATTTGGATGTGGCAACCCGGACATGGGGAATTTGGATGTGGCAACCCGGACATGGGGAATTTGGATGTGGCAACCCGGACATGGGGAATTTGGATGTGGCAACCCGGACATGGGGAATTTGGATGTGGCAACCCGGACATGGGGAATTTGGATGTGGCAACCCGGACATGGGGAATTTGGATGTGGCAACCCGGACATGGGACATTTGGATGTGGCAACCCGGACATGGGACATTTTAAAGAGGCAACCAGGACTTGGGAAATTTTAAAGAAGCAACTTTGTCGAATTCTGCGGTTGGCTGGCAAACACCAATGAATGTAAAACCAATGTAGAATGATTAAAAATGTATACTACATGGATTGATAGCCCTAAATTGGGAATTCCCTTTTGGATCCTTGCGAAAACGGTTTTAGAAATGTACAATTTTTCGATCTTTCTGACATGCTGGCGAAGCATCTTTTACAAAATGCCATTTTTCAACACGCCACAATGTTTATTTGGGGCGATTTACAGCTTTGAACACATAAAAGAGGTCTTTGTGCAACCGTGTCATGAAAGGTCTTACCTAGAGAAACATTTTTTGGCTTTCGAATGGCAGAATATCTCGCCATTTCTGACTCATTTTGCTATCTCAGGTCACATATGATTTTATTCCATGCGCCACAACCGCGTAATGCCATATTGAAAAATACTGTCATGAACGTCTCGTAATGCACTCCAGAACCTGTCTGGGGTTTGAAAAGGAATGTCAAAGAGTCCCCCGTAAGTGGCTTAAATGGATAAAAGCGCTGACTTGACGTCTAACACCCCCCCGACTTGAAATTGACAAGGAGAGCCAATCCTCTTTTTTTTTGTAAAAATACACAAAAGCATGAACAAGCTATTAAAGATGTGACAGAAAAAAGGCGAAATCAAATTCTAAGTGAAAAAAAATCAAGGTTAAAAAGAGCATTACAGAAAAAAATGTGACAGCTTTAATGAAGGTCCAACTATTGTTGGTTTCGACCTTGTGAACTTCGAAAGAAAGTGTTTTTTCGAGCCTGTTTAGCATTTCAGGGCTGGGACTTGGACCTGGATCACAATCAAGATGGCTAGTATTAGTTAAAAGAGGAACTTAGCTAGGTAGCAGTTAGCATTTTTAGTGTCAGATGACATGAGATCACAACCAAATTCAATTGATTTTCAATTCTAAATCTGATTCATTTATGTTACACCAGCATTAATGCCAATATTAAATCTGATTGGTCGGGACCAGTCAAAATGGATTGGACGTCTCGCTCTGTCAATGGCATGGAAACATCAGTTCTCACAATTCAGATGAATCGGGTGTCTAATTTTTTTTAAAGTCACAGTTCACGATTTTTTTATATAGTTGAGAATTTCATTTAAAATGTATTTCAGTTTTTTAAATTAAAAAATGTTGACGTGAGGGTTTTACTTAAAAAGAGGAACCAAAATATTTCAGTTTTTTATCTTTTAATAAAGTCAGTTTTTATATAGTTGAGAATTTCATTTAAATGTATTTCACGGTTTTTTTTATTTAAAAAAATGTTGACGTGAGGGTTTTACTTAAAAAGAGGAACCAAAATATTTCAGTTTTTTTTATCTTTTAATAAAGACAGTTTTTATATAGTTGAGAATTTCATTTAAATGTATTTCACAGTTTTTTTAATTTAAAAAAATGTTGACGTGAGGGTTTTTCTTAAAAAGGGGCCACCAAATTTTTTCTGTTTTTTATCTTTTAATAAAGTCAGTTTTTATGTAGTTGAGAATTTCATTTAAATGTATTTCAGTTTGTTTTTTAATTTTAAAAAAGTGTTGACGTGAGGGTTTTTCTTAAAAAGGGGCAACCAAAATATTTCCGTTTTTTATCTTCTAATTATTGATTTTTAATTTTTAAAAAAGACGTATTTTATTTAGGTTTAAAGACTTTTAATAAAGTCAGTTTTTATATAGTTGAGAATTTCATTTAAATGTATATCACTGTTTTTTTTTATTTAAAAAAATGTTGACGTGAGGGTTTTTCTTAAAAAGGGGCAACCAAAATATTTCCGTTTTTTATCTTTTAATTATTGATTTTTAATTTAAAAAAAAGATATATTTTATTTAGGTTAAAATGAAGGAACGATCCATTTTAAAATGATTCAGTCTGTCTTTTTGGCGACCGCTATCGATTTATTTAAAGACACAGTAGCCAATAACAGTATTGGTGGGCATTCCACAAGAGAATGTGAGGAATGAAATACAGGGGGTACACTTTATCCCCCCTTTTGCTGGGTACATAAACAGCTTGTAAATGAGAACATTCTGGAGTGAGCCATTTTTGCAGGAAAAGTTACTTTGTCGGCTCGAGCCATTCCAAAGTCAACATGCTACGTCTCGGTCCTCAGGAATTTTTCATGAGCCACCACTTATCTTGTCATATCACATTTCTCACGCCAGCTTTTCGGCAGGGAACAGAAGAGACACCTCCGGGGCAAATGATTCACTTTTAATCAAATCACCCCCCGCATGCCCCCAGGTGATCTTTTTTTGTTTTTTTTTTGTCCCCAACCAGCAAAGAAAAATCGAGAATCTAAATTGTCGGATTTGACGTTGAGCATCTCTCATGGCCGTGGGGGAAGTAAAAGGTAAATGACAATGTCCCAGTTGAGCCATTTAGCTTCCGTGGCGTCACTTTGAATTACGCTTTGCTGGGCAATGTATGGATTACCATTGAAACGCAATTTCAGTGCTGATTGGACGAGGTTGCTAAGATGCTGTCCTGATTTTTTTTCGTTTTAAACAGGGTAACTGCTAATTAGCTGCTGATAAAAACCAATTTAAGCAGCCCCCACGGTTGTAAATTGGCATTCCCTACCATTGACAGATAGAGATGTCAAACCGTCCCATTGATGGTGATTGACATCCAAACTATGTGAAGTGAGAGGGCTGGTATTTTAATTGGGGAAGGGACTACACTTAAGATCCTGATCTGAATCAAATGATTGTGAAATGAGTCAGATACAAAAGAATCAAAAAAGGGTGCACATTGCAATGTCCGTGACCGGACGTTTGGGCGCCCGGACGTTTTGTCGCCCGGACGTTTGGCCGCCTGGACGTTTGGTCACCCGGGTGAATATCATTTTGAGAGCTGGTTTCAACACTAGAAATTTTTATATTAAACTCTCTCTCTCTCCTGAATATAATTTTGAGAGCTGGTTTCAACAGTAAACTCTGTCATGTTGTCAAATGTCCGGGCGACCAAACGTCCGGGCGACCAAACGTCCGGGCGACCAGACGTCCGGGCGACCAAACGTCCGGGCGACCAAACGTCCGGGCGACCAAACGTCCGGGCGACCAAACGTCCGAGTACTGCAATGTCGTGGTACAAACAAAATGGCGCCTCTCAAGTGGCAACCGGTAGCGGTAGCTCCGTTAGCTCTTGCTCGTTTTGTGTTTTTGCTGCTTTTCTGTCCTTTTTTATTTCATTTTGGTATTTAGTTTTTTTAACTAGGTCTACAATGTCTTCTGTGGCTATCATAAATGATTGTTTTGATTCATTTATCCTATTGGGTTTCTTCTCTGTGGAGTTTCCATGTTCTCCCCGGGCCTGTGTGGGTTTTCTCCAGGTACACCAGTTTGAAAATCGCAAAATCAGGCATGGTAGGGGTAGGGTTGGACAGTTTAGAGGGGGGATGATGACTTTTTCTCTCCAAGATCTACTTTTTAAGCCTCCAGGGGGGTTGTCACTCGGCACGGAGGTCAAAGGGAGGGCAGCTGAAATGCGTCTTATTACCAACAAAGGGCGCCGGAATGAAGAATATAGATGCGACAAATCCCTTCGTCTGTTCAACATCAAAGCGAGGACTTGAACAAGCGGCTGTGACGGGTCGTTTATGTTGGGGACTACACTTAAGATCTTGATCTGAATCAAATGATTGTGAACTAAGTCAGATACAAAAGAGTCAGATACAAGAGTCAGATACAAGAGAGTCAGACACCAAAGAGTCAGATACGTACAAAAGAGTCAGATACAAGAGTCAGATACAAGAGAGTCAGACACCAAAGAGTCAGATACGTACAAAAGAGTCAGATACGTACAAAAGAGTCAAAAAAGGGCGCACATTACAATGTTGCGGTACAAATGAGACAATCTTCAGGCCCGAAGGAAACCAACAAACTGGATCAAATCTGACTCTACCAATACTGTGGTACCTCTACATACGAGCAGCTCTACCTACGAGATGCTAGAGATACGAGGAAAATTCCGAGCAAATAATTCGCTCCCGGAACGAATTAAGCTCGTATGTCGAGGTACCACTGTAGTACCTTAGCGATCGAGCTAATGAGCACCCCCACTCTAAATTATTTTGCTTTTGGCGCCCCCAGGTTTACCGCTCACAATCCCGATTAAATTGAGATGTAAGACAGCCATCAGTAAGTGCCAAAGACTATCTTCAAGCAAGTTAAAAACTCCCGCAGATAAAAATCTCTGTGATACGGCAAAAGTAAAAACACACTAAACGCTTCTGTCATAACAGCCGTTAAGCCGCCCGATCGGCCTGCGCTGTTTATTTAAGGTAGCCGAGACTTTTCAAATGTATTCGCAGGAAATTAAACCTTAAGTGAGGCGCGAGGATTGCATTCCTACCGAGGTATCGCCGAGTCTGAATAGATCTATTAGGTGTTTATTATTTCGGATTATTAACGTCTCGCCCCGTGCTTTTTTAAAATTAGGAACCCGGCCGCGCAATTTGTTTTAAGTACTCCCGATCTCGGTGTCTTGTTCCGACATTTTTCTTTTTCCCCCCATCTGGAGCCTCCGCAGGTGTGCGACCCTCGGCACCCCCTCCGCTCCCTTCAAACAATATTACCTTTTCTGTCGCACCGTGGGCCACCTGAGACATTATTGGGGCCAAATGGCGTGGGCCGTGTGGCGACCCTTCCCCTGGCCGGATAAATATGCCGCAAGAATGTTGCTTTGAAATCCCCGTCTGGATAAAGTTCCTCTAAAATAAATGTGTTCTCACCCCCCCTTCCTCTCGCGTGTCTCGCATACTTGGTGTTCACCCATGCTAGGGATGTCCATATTTTTGCACGGGAGTGCGAGTCACCTGATTTGGAGAATCTGCCGATACCGAAAGAATGTATTTAAGGGGGTGGGGCAATTCAAAAAACGTATTTTCTCGCATATAAGCCGCCTTCGCGTATAAGCCGTACACTGAAAATGGCCTTAAAATGGTTGAATTTGACAATTTCTCTCGTATAAGCCGCACCTTGATTCACAATTTTCACCTCCATATTCATGGTTTTGATAGGGAGTAAAAATGTGTCACTTTGAAGGGGAAAATCTTAAGAAAAATCATGGCACGTGGTATTTCTGGTATACTGTATCAATCGATTGTTGGGTTGCAGGTAGACAAATTCAAAAAGGAAGTCCCGTGAGCAGTACAACCAGGAAGTGTGTCCGTAGCGGTCTAATTTGTCATCGCTAGGTAAGATGGCGGCGCCAAGTGAGTGAGTTTTTCACGTTTTATTCTTCTTGAATTTCATTCATTGATGTCAAAATTAATTTTGTTAAGCTTTTTATCTGTTTATCTTTTCTCTATTTTGAAATAAATGACCGTACTGCCTGGAATTATGGCATTTCGTCCTTGTCACCTTGCAGTTTCGTGCTAATTTATGCGCGTATAAGCCGTACCCTTGATTCAGTCATCATTTTTTAGCAACAAATATGGCGTATGAGAGAAAATACGGTAATTTAAGATTTGATTGTGAGTAAAGAGACTGGTGATCATTGTACGCTATTGACAGGGCTTGATGTCCAATCCATGTCAAGTGGGAGGGTCCTGATTTTTGAGAATTAATTTATTTGAATTTTTAAAAAAATCTTGTATAATTAGAGTTAGAATAATAAAAAGCAAAAAACAGGAAATATTATTTATATTTTTAAGTAATTAATTTTAAAAGGGGAAAAACTGGAAAAAAAAGGTTATATTTTGTATTCAATTTTCAATGTGAATATTTATTTGACTTAAAACTACACACATTCTATGAAAACTAATTTTTTTTTTTTTGTATTAATCAAAATTTGATTTCTTAAATACCTCCTTACTTAGGTAATCCCATCATACATGCTTCCAAAACAGTCCCAGTCCAACTTTTCTCCACACACATTCCCTGCAAAAATAACCCTAGCTCCCGTGATTCCCATACATCGGCGCCTATTAAATCGACTCCCAGCGAAAAAATGAAGAGCGATTAACGTAAAAATAATGCTTTGTGGCAGCCCCGACTGTCATCAGTCCTCCGGCCTTTCTACTTCAAAAGGGATACTGCAGTCACGGGAACCAACGGACAAGATGGAGCGCTCTCCTCTCGGGCAGCAATCAGCGCCAAAGCGGCAGGGGGTACCGGGCAGGGTTGATGGGGTCGGCGCCGAGCACCTCTAAGCAGCCTTTCTCTTCATTAGCAGCTTTTCTAAGGGTGAGCGGCCCTGAGGATCTTCACCGGCCACCTGTCCAGGAGACTATTGAACCGGCTGACCGACATTTCTCTCCCGTCTCATGATTCCCCAAGTTCCAGTGGAATCACGACCGGGTCGACGACTATGGCAGGGGGGGGTGTCGGATTCTACCTGAATTGGAGCTTTCTGTGCCTATCGCCGTCAATGGCATCCGGGGCCGTTCAAGCGGCGCGTGGGAGTCATGAAATGACACCCCTGGAATGTAAATTGGCATTCTTTACGGGCAGCGCAATACCTCCAAAACATTTTTTTGACACACACATGCGGGTCAGGCCAAAAAATCCAGTGCAACACACACGCTCATTGATGAATGTGTGAAGATTCTTTGGCGGTGCTTTCAAGGGTTGGGCCATTCATCTCGCACTGTTTCGTTATTTCTGCTCCCACCTTTCTACGAGCTGTCCGCTAAAATGTACGACATGGACGTGGTTATGTGTGAGGTTTTTTTTGGGGGTTGCCAGATCTCAAAGACTTTCCTGATAAGAGAACAACATTGTATTTTTGTTGCATGTTATTTGCCTTCCCGGTAAAGGAATGGTTACTTTTCTGGACTTGATCAACAACAAAAAATGATGCAAAATGACACAAAAATGAAGCCTCAAGGAATTTGGGGCCTTCAAATAATCGGGAAATCTGCTACAAAATAAAAATGTGCCTTCCACTACTTCCTGCTCAGGATATGGTATATGTACAAATATTGATTTAACTGTGGCAAGTGACTATCTCTGGTCATTGAAAGAAAATATGACTTCTAAAAAGACTTGTCGACGTACGTGAAATTACATTTTGGGACAAAGTGCCCAAAAAAGTTTAGTCCATTTATGTTTTTTTTTTATTATTAATCATCATTGAATGTGATTATTTTTTTCTACTATTAAAAAAAATCTCACTCTATTTACCTCATTGCCCATGATTTACAAGAATAAAAGTCCAATTGATTTAAACTCAGAGGTCTGGCTGTGAATGCTCATCTTTCAGGGCTATTGATCATTGTCCAATTTATTTTAACAGCTGCCAACCTCTCTTTGTCAGAATGGATTGGACATCTAGTGCCACCAATGCCAACCAAATTAAATTAATGCGTTAAAGCGTTTACAATTTAAAAATAAGTATTTCATTTACCACGTGTATTCCTAAAAGCCGTTTTACTTCTTTTTTATTGACTAATGTCACTTTCATACATGTAGTAAAAATAACAAGTCAAATCCATAGCAACTTCATCAGCTCTGGTGCGTTCACTTACCACCAAATAGCCCTCGTAAACCCCAGCCTCAATTCCTAAATCTCCGCTTTAAACCTTCCAACAAAAACTATCAAAATGATCATTACCATGGCTGCATGTCGCATCTGGTAGAACTGGCGAACTCCTAAAGCTGGTTGACAAACTTGGCGTCCCCCTGCACTCCAAAAGTCTGCTTTCGCCCTCAAGCGGGGAACTTTCTCCTCGTCGCGCACACACACCGGGAATCGGCAAAACTTGAAACTCGAAGGTGATTCGAAAAAGGAGGAGGAGGAGGGGGGGTTCGGCAATCTTCGGAACCGGCTCGTGTTCGGTTCGGAAAATCGAAGATTTCCGAGCTTTCACTACGTCGCCTTCTTCCTAGTCGTCTTTGTCCCTATCGTTTGCCTTGAAATGAGTCAGTCGACAAGGAGAAAAGTGTATGTCCTACCTTGAGGAAAAGCTAAGAGAGAGAGCGAGGGGGGAGAGAAAAACGCCTCCCCCCAACACATGCACACTCCCCTGGATGGACAAGCCTGCACAGAAGGTGTCTACGAGTTTCTTTGGGACTTTTACGTACTCGCTTGAAGTTGATTTTGTGTCACGACGTCTTTGTGCAAAACGCATCAACATCCCCCCCCCAAAAAACGGGAAGATCCATACGAGGGTCAGCATTTTTCAAAGGATGCTTTGACACCGAACGAATGAACATCTCCATGAAAAGTGCACTTTTTCGTATTAGTGGCATGAAATATACGCCAAAAAAATCGTTGCATTTTTGGGGGATCCAGGATTTTTTGTACTTGGGCTTTAAAAGTGGCAGATTGTGACATGTAGGTAATAAAAAGAGTAAAGTGTCAGCCTTAATGGGTTTTGATAACTTGGCAACAAAGGGAAAACTGTTTTTGCCTAGTTTACAACTTGCAAAGAAAAGGTTTGTATTGATTTTTAGTATTTACAAATTCGCAATATTAAAAAAAGGAATAACGTGGTGGTAAATCCTATGTCAACCTTATTGTTTTTATAAATTCTAGTTTTTTTAAAATATAAATTATATTATTTTTTCTCATACACAATTATTTCAAAACAATATTATGTAGAAGGCACTTAAATTTAGCCCAAAATGTCGCAAAAAATACAAGATATTAGGGATATTCGGTCACTCCCAATTACAATTAACGATACATGGGTGAGGAAATCGATAAACGACAGGGGTGTCCAAACTATGGCCTGCGGGCCAACACCTGCCCACTGTCCAGTTTTTATAGTCCCGCAGCAAATTATGAAAATATAATTGAATATTGCCCACACAAGAAGCTTAAATACGAACTACACACTGTCAACAATTCTCATCTTTACCACGAGAGGGTGCTAGTCACAAACAGCATCTCTTTATAAGATAAACAATCAAACTCTTACATGTTCAAAGAAATGTAGAAAGCTGCAGACATTTTTCAGTCGTGTAAACATAAGCATATACTATATATACATATATATATATATATATGTTTGAAATATATCATTGGATTATATTAAGGTTTAGGGTCCTTACCTTATTGACGTCCGTTGATGCTAGAGGCTTCAAATCCATTTCAAATTCAATTCAAGCTGGTATTGCCATTTCAACTTGGAAAGTTGGCATTGAGTTGTCATGTCTAACTGCCATTGACGGCAATAGACGTCCAATCCAATCTGATTGGGAGGAGGCAAAAAACATTCGTCAATACAATTGAATTGACCTCATTTTAAATTCCACTAACCGCCAAAGAGAGCAAATATTAAAAAAAATGTTGGAAAAAAAGCCCACTTTAATCTTAATGGGTTATGTTTATGAATACATTATATTGAAAAGGGTGTACCAAGTAAACTGATTCCCAAGTTAGTCATTTCAAGCAAGTCAAGCGTCCCGAAGGTCCACTTGCGTGTTTGGTCAAGGGCTAAAAAAATAGGTGTGGGATTCGGTTTGCGTTGAATTCATTGGCAGCTAACGAGCTAACGAGCTACTGAGGTCCCGTCGTATGCATATTCATAATTTGGCCAAGGCTGTGGGAGAATGCAGACCATATGCCTGCAAGTTGGAGGGCTTGGCTTTTGCTAATTAAATGAGATATTAAATATTCGTTAGTGGACCAAATGCCCACAAGTGCAATATTGTGTGAATGTAAACTTGCAGGTCATATTATTAGGTACACCTAAATCCCAATTGACTTTCCTATGCATTATATTGGCTTTGTGGAATAACTATTTAAAGTGTATAGAATGTAAAAGAAGATACTGTCATTTTTTTAACATTCTTATATATAATATTGTATATGTATTAGTTACAGAGCTAAAACAATATTTTTTTCTTTGTAATATCAGCTCTAAAATAGTAAAATTGTATTTCAAGCAACAAATGAGCCAATTCACACTTAAAAAAATGTACCAAAAATAAGATTACATGTCAACTTCATTGTGGGATATTAACTCTGTCAAAATAAAATTAATTCCTTATGGCAGGGGTGTCAGACTCGGTTTAACGTCAACTTGATTTCACGTGGGCCGGACCATTTTAGATATAATATTTAGATTTTTTTTTTTTTAATAAATGGATCAAAAGAACTAGATTAAAAGCCCTGAATATTCAGTTTTTATAGATCTAAAACAATGTTTATTTTAGCTTTTTTTTAAATATATTTTTAGATTTTACAAAATGATTTTTGAACTAAAAACACAGAAAAAAATGATTAAAAAATTACAGTTATTGATTTAAAAGGGGGAAAAATCAGAAAATGTAATATAAATCTATACTCAATTTTAATTTGATCCTAAAACAGAAAGTCGGCACTCATGATTGACTTTCCAGGGCCACACAAAATGATGCGGCTGGCCAGATATGGCCCCTGGGCCGCCACTTTGACACCTGCTTTTGTCTTATTTTAGGGTCGAGTATTTAATGAGTAAATGAGCGTACAATGTGTGTTTATTTGCGACTGTGACAAGTCCCACACTGTTCATTATTCAAGCAGTGGGTCTAAATGATGGTAATGATAATGAGCTATTGAACCAGATACCTCCTGGGACAACCATCAGTCATTCCTCGGCACATTACGACTCAGTCGCACCGTCCCCAAGACCTACTGAGCCAAAAAGCTAGTCAGCTTGCAGAAATCCACACATTAACTGCTTCATTATCAAAGACACAGTCCTACAAATGGCTAAATATCTACCATATCCAAACTAAGACACGAATGTCGAAAATACTTTTTCCACCCGCTTCTATCTTTTTCCCCCAGCCAACCTTTACATTGGGCAATCAATGTCCCAAGTCCTTGGTCTTTTCTTCTCCACTCGAGGGAAATAAGAACTTTAAACACAACCTCCTCAGTGCAATTTACCCTTTTAGCAAGAAAAGGACAAGATCTCTGGGGAAAAGCTTAGACCTCTTGTTCCCACACTAAGTGGAGTTATCCAGATTGGTGAACTGCATGGGACTGTGGGTAAGTGACATCCATGTGTATATAGAGTACATACTGTGCCTTTGCCTTAAGGAGGTGGCCTTCAAATGGATCAATCCCTCTTTTATGATGGCTTTCGTGAACATGCCAGAAGGTCAACAGTTAAACAAAAGGTGCTCATGGTGGGAAATGATCACATGCGTCTAAATGTTCACATGACGGGAACTTGGAAGACGGCAGTGTTCATGCGAGATCGTGTCTTCTCGGTGGAAAAGGGGAAAAAGTAGGGTGATAAAGCTCAAGGGAATTCTTGTGAAAAAAAATATGTGATCAATATTTCAGAAACACTAAACACTTGATAACAATTGACTTTGATTTGCTATCCAAGAAAATCTCAATGCTTAAATGCATATGGTGAAAAAGTCTTGAACCAGTCCAACTGGTGGTGCATAAGCTTACTCCAGTGGTGTGCCATCAGGGCCTTCAATGCGTTCTCTGCTGGCCTAAGAAATATCGGAATCATATTATATTTTGTCCATGAATACTTATTAAATAATTCCAAATTGTCTGTCAGCTCCCTTTCATTGCTTTTCCCCCCTGGTTGCACTGCTACCAGATGTGTTTTCATATTGAAGCATTTAACCAATCACATTTCAGCCATTATTTGTTGCCAGGGTCAGAAATCTGCCTCAAGGCCTTCACAATCAGTTCTGCAGGCTCCGCCGCATTAAACAAGCGTCGATAAGACTGTTGCTTTAACCAATCAGAATTCTATTTGGTGACGCCAAGGCCTTCTCGCAGTCGTAGGGATACGTCATCGCTTTCACCAACTATGATTGGCTAGTGATAGAGTGGACTAGCCAGAGCTACCAAAGTGTATCTGGAGCAAGCTGCACAAGCAAATATATTGTTGTGTTGATTTCAAGCCATTTTCAAGACGGACTTTTCCAGAAAAAAATGGACATCATTAAGAAAGGTCGGACAACTCCAAAGCAAGCAGGCCTGTCACAACCGGGAACGAACATTTTCAGCACTAAATCGAATAAAAACGTATGCCAGAAATACGACAGGACAGGCTCGACTTTCAGCATTAGCTTCGCTGGCGATAGAAAATAAGGAAGAAAGAAAGGAGGATGGATATTGTGTACAGTTAAAAAGGATTTTTGGTGAGTAAAATATGGCTATATTCCTAAATAATATTTCAATTGTATGAGGTTATTATTGATTTTTTTTATGTGTCGCAGCTCTAGCTGCAGTAGAGGTTTTATAGCCATAAAATAGTTTTTGTTGAAGGCGTCACTAGGAACCGCCACTGGTTTCCTCTACAGGTGGATTAAAAACTTACAGCCTAAATCCAGTTCTGTTGTATTTAACTTTACACATTCAAAACATTTGCATTTATATTTTAAGAAGTGTCCCACTCTTTTCAGACATGCCCTGGTGACCCAGGTTCGATTCCCACTTGTACGGGTTGTGTCAGGAAGGGCATCCGGCGTAAAACTTGTGCCAAATCCATCATGCGGATCGACTGTTTCGCTGGGGTGACCCCTGAGGGGATAAGCCCAAAAGTCAGTCCTGAACTTTAAGCGGCGCGGCATTCTGCGGTTTACCATTACATGATTTGCAATATCTTCATTTACTGGCGTATTAAATCTGGCCTAATTACATAACGTTCCATGACTGAGAACGAAGGCCATTTGGGGAGATAAAGGCATCAAGCTGCGCTCAGTGACTGGAGCGATTTCATCTCTCACTTCTAGTCTTGTTTCTACCCTACGGGATGGATGTTTTACTAAACATTCTGTGAGTCTTGACATCCCAACTGGCTTTTGTACAATCACTGTTCCTTTGGTTACGCGTGGCTCCTAAGTGGCTTTTGTCATCGAGCGCAGCTCTCAGTTTCCCCGGCATCAAAGCCGGAGACGCCATTAATGCATGACAGTATCCCCGCTTACCTTGAGGCGGCAGGCGGAGAAGTGCTTAGCCCAACTCTCCGCGGAGTGTCGCGTTTTTGTGCCTCTCCTCCTAGCGCCGCCTGTCTGTGTCGAGACAGCGTCGGAGCTTGTCGTCGGGTACTTTGGGGACTTTTCAAGCTGTTGCATTTGCATGATCGCAATTGGGGGTACACTCCTCCTCCTCCTCCGACAACACCGGAGCAAACCCTGCAGAGCAATCAAAGTTTTTTAGTAACGGCTCAAGTGACAGACGTTTCGTCTGAAATTGACATTTATAGTCTGCTACATCACTTTGTACCGCCTTTGAAAGTTAATGATTTATCGAAAATATTTTAAAAATACCTAAATAAATTGTGAATAAAAAGAAAATAAATTGCTTAATATGCATTGACAGTCTTTTTTTTAAATGAAAAAAACAAATGATTAAAAAGGAAAAAATGAAGGAAAACAAAAAAAATCTAGATATATAATGCAAACACATCACAATACACTACTGGCACACTGCACACTTTAAATAAATTTATGTTTACTGATCGAAAATATTTATATATGTTTTGCCTAAAAATAGAGAATAAAAAGAAAATAAATTGCTTTATATGCATCGACATCAAAACAGTCTTTACTTTTTTTAGATGAAAAAAAAAACAAATTATTAAAAGGGAAAAAATGAAGGGAAAAAAAATCTAGGTGTATAATGCAAACACCACCACCACCATACACTACTGGCACACTTTAAATAAATGCTTTTCTGATCGAAAATATTTATATATATTTTGCCTAAAAATAGTGAATAAAAATAAAATAAATTGCTTAATATGCATTGACAGTTTTTACTTTTTTTAAATGAAAAAACAAATTATTAAAAGGGAAAAAAATAAGGAAAACAAAAAAATCTAGATGTATAATGCAAACACCACCATACACTACTGGCACACTTTAAATAAAGTTATGTTAGCTTTTCTGATCAAAAATATTTATATATATTTTGCCTAAAAATAGTGAATAAAAAGAAAATGAATCGCTTAATATGCATTGACAGTCTTTACTTTTTTAGATGCAAAAACAAATTATTAAAAAGGAAAAATGAAGGAAAACAAAAAAACTGGATATATAATGCAAACCAACTAGAATACACAACTGGCACACTGCACACTTAATTTAAAACATTATGGGTTTTTTTCATATTTCAAAACCTGTATCCACAGACACTATGTACATAATTATTGTTAGTCGTGGGTGAGTTATTAACAGTTACACATAATATTACCAATGAAAAGTTCGCTTCAAAGCAGTGCCCATTTAAATTTAAATATGTTTTCATTTCTTAATGTATTATTTATCTTGGGTTTTATTATTTCTACCAACCAGCAGTTTCAATTAGTGTTATTTTTCATGACACGAAACAAATAATTAAAAACAACTGCGTTGCTATGTATGCTTTTTCTCAGTACCATATGTTGTTCTAAAGTGTCGTGAAAACGTCGCACTTTTCATGACGTAGCCATGCAACAGCGGGCTAGTTTGAAACGAGGAAGCCATGAAAAATAATGAAAAAAATAAGAGCGTCCTGACAGCATGGCTCCAGATTTCCGAAATTAACATTATAAATGTCTAAAAGTAAAAGTGTTCGTCCCGGAAAAAGCTTCAGAGGTGAGACCGAACTTTCCTCAGAGAAAAACTTTCAGTAAACGTACCTTTTTTATCCTCGATCTCTCTTACTAGCAGGGTTAGCTCCGGTGTCTTCTCCACCATCGTGGAAAGTGCTAATGTAGCAGGAGAAACTACAGATCTGCAACTACAATGTCGTCCACGGACGATTCTCGCATTTTAGCACTGGAGGACCAAGTACGGAGTTTATCGGATGAGTTAATGCAATGCCAGGTAAGTTTTAAAAACGATCTGCATGCCCGAGATGCGTTCAAGGACAGGGTAATATTGCCCAAACGCAATGTGTACAAACTTCTAACTAATAAAAACAAGTGGTTCTGCCTGCCACGATCTTTTACGCCGATAAACAAAGTAAATCGTAAGTAAATCGAGTACAGTAATGTAGTATTTTTTATCTACGATGCACCGTAACCTGTTTCTACGTTGGTTCAATGCAACGACGCTATCACGTGTTGCTCATTTCGAATCAAATGCACACAGGTGGTTGTTAATGAGGAACTGGGTTTTCAATGTATCCTCACCACTAGGTGGCGCGTCACTTACCGAATGTGTACCTGACATTTAGTTAACTTCTGAAACCTGCGTTCCAATGACAAAAATAGACGTCCAATCCGTTTGAAGTTGCTCTTTGTTCAAACTATTATTAATTATTTCTATTAGTGGCTAAGTCATTTAAATAGGAAGATGAAAAGAGCCACGTTGTTTGACGTTCCTCAACGTCACTGTATGAGTTAATCACATGAAAATGAATACACTAGATCACATGTGTCAAAGTGGCGGCCTGGGGGCCAAATCTGGCCCGCCACATCATTTTGTGTGGCCCGGGAAAGTAAATCATGAGTGCCGACTTTCTGTTTTAGGACCAAATTAAAATGAAGAGTATAGATGTATATTAAATATTCCTGATTTTCCCCCTTTTAAATCAATAATTGTCATTTTCTAATCCATTTTTTCTGTGTTTTTAGTTCAAAAATCATTTTGTCAAATCTAAAAATATATTAAAAAAGCTAAAATAAACATTGTTTTAGATCTATAATAAAACTGAATATTCAGGGATTTTATTCCAGTTCTTTTAATATATATATATATATATATATATATATATATATATATATATATATATATATATATATATATATATATATATATATATATATATATATATAAATATATATATATATATATATATAGATATATAGATATATAGATATATATATAGATATATATAGATATATATATATATAGATATATATATAGATATATAGATATATATCGATATATAGATATATAGAAATATAGAAATATATATATATAATGGTCCGGCCCACGTGAAATCAAGTTGTCGTTAAAGCGGCCCGCGAACCAACCCGAGTCTGACACCTTGCACTAGATATTTCACATTCACATTTCACTTTAATTGAAGAAATTGATTTTTGCATTATTAAGAAGGCAATTAAATATTTTGGGCAGGAAAGTAAAATTTCCCGTTTTGCATTGCATTGATTCATTTTAATTTAGGGATTTAATTTTTTGTACTGATCAAAATCCCTTTAGGGGAAATTCAATGCTGCTAGATATATGTATATATGGTATATATTTTTTAATTTATCACAAGGGTGTCAGACTTGGGTTGGTTCGCGGGCCGCATTAACGTCAACTCGATTTGATGTGGGCCGGACCATTTTAGATATAATATTTAGATTTTTTTTTTATAAATGGATTTAAAGAACTGGATTAAAAGACCAAAATATTCAATTTTTTAATAGATCTAATACAATTTTAATTTAACCTTTTTTTTCATAGTAAGGGAAAATCATTTATTTAATCATTTGTTTTTCATTGCAAAAGGAAACCATTTTTTTCTTTATAATATATTAAAGTGGAAAACAGAAAATATTTTTATATATTCTTAGATTTTACCAAATGATTTTTGAACTAAAAACACATTGATTAAAAATTGCAAATATTGATTTAAAAGAGGGAAAATCAGGAAATATAATATACATCTGTATCTATCATTTTAATTTGATCCTAAAACAGTAAGTCGGCACTCATGATTTACTTTCCTGGGCCACACAAAATTATGCGGCGGGCCAGATTTGGCCCCCGGGCCGCCACTTTGACACCTGTGCTTTATCAGATCTTGTGACAAAATCCCATACTGCAAAAATAGCCCTAATTAAATACCGATACCGACTATCAAATCAGGACATCACTAGCTCTATATATAGTACATAATATTTTTTTTAATATGGACAAACAGGAAATATGGACACGGTCCTCATCCCACTGATATTCTTGCTCCCCCTAATACGAACTGCCTTTCACGCCATCCTTGGTGGTCCCATCCTCCGCGAGATCAGAGCTACGGACCGTCTAATTGGCGAGGCTTTAGTTCCGTAGCGTAGCATTTAAATATTGCCATTTGAACAGCAGTGATGTCTTAAGTCTCTGGCAAGATGTACTCGGGGACAGCCATTAACTACAAAGGCGCCCATCTGTCAGCCAGCAAGTGCTCCTGCTAGACCCATGCTAATTTAATTACTATGTGTGGCTGGATTCCAGTGGCTCATGTTTGGCCCGTGGTCTTTCGCTTTCTTAACATGAAAAATGAATAATTCATCCGGCCATCAAACGCACATTCAACACATGTTTAAACACGCACTGATGAGGGTCCTGACCAAAACAGCCGGCTGTCTAAAGTTATCCGTTGCTACTTAACTTTAGCTGCATTGCAGGAATTTAAGGGATCATCATCACCACCCGGATGCAAGCAAAAAAATAAATAAAAAAGTACCGTCTGACAGTCCTTCTATTTTATACGTTCTCCTCACGGTCTCATCAAGGTCCGCTCTGCCATTTGGCTAAATAATTGATGAGACACTTTTGAGACGGGGGGCTAAAATTCATGTACTAATTGGAGACCAGTGGATTCCAGTGGGAGGGATGACTTTTATCTTGTGATGATGTGAACATAATTTATCAGATAATTTTATATCAAGTCGATTTGGCATAATTCGGTCTTTTAATGTCAGAAATGTAGTTTTCTTTTTTTTTTTTTTTTTTTTAGATGTCCCTCATTAAATGAAATGCAGCTTTGGAAAAAAATTAAAACTCTAGAGACAATTTGAATTGGAAATGTATCAGGGGCTGCTCGGATTGGTCGACTTGAGGATGACTCACTCTGTCATCAGTTTGGAGTTTCTTTGGCGCTGAAAAACAGATTTGGAGAGGGCTTGATTAATGAAGAAACGGCATACTCGCTATCAAAATGGATGCCAGCCCCTCCTCGCCGGTCATAAATAGTTGATCAGGACGAGTGCCAATGCAAACTCCCCTTGAGTCGAAGGTCACGTCCCAGACGCGTGCGTTCGGAGACGCTCACGACTGATTCGGGCCGATCAAAAAATGATTTTGTACAAGATGTCTTCAATTATTGATCGACTCCTCTTTTCCCCGCTATGCTAATGTCATCAGCAATTCCTCTTCATTTTTGTTTTTTAAAGCCAAAGAAAGACGAGATGTTTTGCTGGTGTCCTTATTGGAGATAAGCCAAGGGAAATTGTTGATTTAGTGTTAAAACTGGAAGAAAAAAATGGTTGCTGTTAGCTGTTGTCATGTCAATGTTCGTGTTGATGTTGACAACTTTGTAAGTGTATTTTATGACAAATTTGATTTTGTTTTTAATTGAAAATTATGTGCTCTTGGATGTCACATGATGTTGTTGAATAATTATAGCCATGTTGGAGGTCACGACCAAAGGTCTAGGTCAGGGGTGTCAAACTCGGGTTGGTTCGTGGGCCGCTTTAACGTCAACTCGATTTCACGTGGGCCGGACCATTTTAGATATAATATTTATATTTTTTTAATAAATGGATTAAAAGCCCTGAATGTTCAGTTTTTTATAGATAAAAAACAATGTTTATTTAGCTTTTTTTAAATATATTTTTAGAGTTTACATAATGATTTTTGAACTAAAAACAAAGAAAAACATGGATGACAAAATTGTATTTATTGATTTAAAAGGGGGAAAATCAGGAAATTTAACATACATCTATACTCTTCATTTTAATTTGATCCTAAAACAGAAAGTCGGCACTCATCATTTACTTTCCCGGGCCACACAAAATGATGCGGTGGGCCAGATTTGGCCCCCGGGCCACCACTTTGACACGTGTCTTATACGATGGAAATTGTAAAATTCAACGATTTTAAGGGTACGGCTTATATGCGCATGAATAGACTTGACACGCACCAAACTGCTAAACAAAATAAATGAATGTCTCTGAATGAAATTCAAAAAAAAAAAAGTAAAATTCAACGATTTTAAGGCAATTTTAAGGGTACGGCTTATACGCGGACGCGGCCTTTATGCGACAAAATACGGTGAATACTTTTTATATTGTGTAATTCAACGATTTTTAGGCCATTTTAAGGGTGCGGCTTATACGCAGACGCGGCTTATATGCGAGAAAATACACTGAATACTTTTTAAATTAGCACCATTTCCTCTGTTTGTGCATAAATTAAATTAACATGAAAGCAGAGGTATGCCATTTCAAGCCAATTAGGAATAACTGAACCCACTTCTATTTTTCTCAGGCTGATAAAGACTTTGTGTGGTCCCTTTGGAAACGACTCCAAGTGGAACATCCAGATCTGACCCAAGCCGTGAGCCTGGTCATTGAGCGGTGAGTAAATGCATTTGTTAAACCCCCACACCTGTATGTTATTTTTTTCTTTTTTTTAACCTCTCCGGCGCTGCGAGATAAGCGCGAAAGTCGCTCGTTGGACGTAAGGCACCTTGGCCGTTCTACTGGGGTTAGGACGGAATTTGCCGCAGATGCCGATTTAAGCCCCGTTATCCTCCACATCGCGGTTCAGCCATGGAAACTTTTTTAATGAAAACACTCTTACACGGCTCCCGTTGTGGACCGTTGAAAGACCCCTGCCAACACGCCGTCTTTAACGGATAAATTGAGATTGAATATGACCTTTTTCACAGAGTGGCTAAGCCACACAAAGATCAGTGGCATGGGAATGTTCACAAGAGATGAAATATGGACAGTTTTTTTTTGACAATACCCGTGTGTATGGATGTAATCTAATATAGAAGGATTCTGTCTTGGGGTACGTTCCTGTTCGGAAAAGATCCAAGGGCGGGAGTTTTTGGCACAGATACGCCTAGGCACGCCACTTCTAAAGCAAGCCGCGCACCTTTTGACTTTTCGGGATCTTATTTTTTGAAAGTTTACATTTTTCTTCTCTATAAAGAAGTCATCTACTCCAAAGCACATTGAATACCTTGATTTTGGCGTGTTTGGATGTGGTTTAACATCTTTTTTGGCTCTTGTTTCTGGAGCTACTGTGGAATTTTTAGGGTGCATTTACACTGGAAAGCGGCGACATTCCGTTTTTTTTAACTTGTACGCTGCCATCAACATTTTATCTGGGAAATCTGACACTGAATGAATGAAGTTTTCTGCTATAAATTGTTCCTAAGGATGTTTGTGCCTGGTTGTTTGTCTCAGTGTGCTCTGATTTGCTGGCAACCAATTTGGGGGGTCCCCCGCCTGCTGTTCACAGTTTGCTGGGATAGGCTCCAGCACCCCCGCGATCCTTGTCAATATAAGTGGTATGGAAAATGAATTAATTTGGATTCCTGTTTAGTTCCAGAACATAGGATATGAACTAAATGAATTTTTGGGGGCTTCATTTTCAGTTGGTTTATCACTAAAAAAAATATCGGTTTATGGGGCCTGTTCAAATATAATTACTGTATTTTCACGACTATAAGGTGCACTTAAAAGTCTTAAATTTTCTCCAAAATAGACTGAATATTTAGGGCTTTTGATCCAGTTCTTTTTTTAATCCAATTAAAAAAAATCTGTTTTATATATCTAAAATGGTCCGGCCCACAAGTGTCACGTTAATGCGGCCCGCAAATTTATCCCAGTTTGACACCCTTGCTATAGAGCACATGTGTCAAAGTGGCGGCCCGGGGGGCAAATATGGCCCGCCGCATCATTTTGTGTGGCCCGGGAAAGTAAATGATGAGTGCCGACTTTCTGTTTTAGGATCAAATTGAAATGAAGAGTATAGATGTATATTACATTTCCTGATTTTTCCCCTTTTAAATCAATAATTGTAATTTTTGTATTAAATTTTTCTGTGTTTTTAGTTCAAAAATCATTTTGTAAAATCAAAAAATATATTTAAAAAAACCTCAAATAAACATTGTTTTAGATCTATAAAAAACTGAATATTAGGGCTTTTAATCCAGTTCTTTTAATCCATTTATTAAAAAAAAAATCTAAATATTATATCTAAAATGGTCCAGCCCACGTGAAATCAAGTTGACGTTAAAGCGGCCCGCGAACCAACCCGAGTCTGACACCCTTGCTTAAGATAACCATAGGTCCTCATTGTCAACTATACCTGAGAGTTGTTAGCAGTTACCAAACAACACGAGTAAAAAATAAACCTCACATAGAGAGACTTCCTCAATACAGGTGCCTCCTGTTTTTTTTTCTTCCCCAACATCCTCCTCAGTTAGCTCACATCCCCTTAGGAAACCCATCAAAGTGTGCTGCTCCGCCGAGACCGCCGAGGGAACATCCACCCAGAGATCGTCGTGCGTGTATACAGTATCACCTGATGCGCAGGAGGATATTGACATGGTAATTGTGTCGACTCCAGTCAAGCGCAGGTTCCCACCGGGAGCCCCCTCCTTCTCGCCCGTGTGGATTTTTTTTGCCGCCGTGATTGGTTGCTTTGCGGGGGAATGCGGCGAGCGCAGCCCCGACGCACCAGGAGATGTAGCTAGGGCAGCTCGCGTTCCATCTTCTACCTCCGGGGACCTCCCGGATACTTATTTCAGTGTCTGTCGAGGGAGAAGGCTGATCAGAAGAGGCAAAAGAGACGCCTTGAAGACGAGAGGTGTTGTAGGAGTACGTAGATTGCGGAGGAGGAGAGGCGGGGGGGTTGGTTTTGGGGGCCCTGGTGGCCTCGAGGAGTTGAAACGAACCGCGTCCCCAATTGCTGCGCTGTTTTTGTCTCCCTAGAAGTTCACGAGATTCGAGATAAGCCAGAGGCTGAAAGAAAGTTCACTCGGGTGTTGGTGGAAAGCTTTTGGATGAAAGCTACTGATAATGTTTCATTCAACATGTAATAAAGATAGAATCAAATAATAGAGCAACGTTTCTAGGTGTACAGTGGTACCTCGACATACGAGTAATTTGAGATACGATTAAAATTTCGGGCAAATATTTATCTTGAGATACGAGACACATTTTGATATACGAGCAGACAGTGGACGCGAGATGCTGCTCATAAGAACATCATGGCCGCTTTCCGGTCGCAACTCCCTCGTGTAATGTCTCTCTGGTCGCAACTCCCTCTTTGTAATGTCTCTGCGAGCACTGGGCGGAGCGTTGCATTTTTTCCAGTGTTTTTTTTTCCCTGTTAGTCATTGCGAATGGTGAAGCGATCGCTAATACAAAATTTATATACTACTTGTTGACAAGTGGTCTTGTTGTGAGGACATTATCCTATTGTGAGGACATTAGTGTGCATCATTTTCGGAATATTTTGAAGGGAATACAAAAGCAAACTACCATCAATAGGTTGTATCTCAAACTTAGGGTGGAGGCGGGCCAATAAAGCCAAGCCAAGAGAAGAAAGGTATCAAACTTTAATACAAAATTAGAATTACGTTTAGTGTAAGGTTCGATTAAACCTATTTTGAGTGTGTCTGCATTATATTCCAAGTTCATTTAAATTTGTTTATGTTATGTTACGAGCGCGTTGCCGTGCAAAAAGTCTGATTTTTCTACTATTAAACACATGTTAGTACTATGAAACCACTAGTTATTAGTTAATTTGTTAATAGATGGCAAATTAGAACAAATAAAAATCTTTTTCCCATCCAGTATCCTGTTTTGGGTGTTTTTTCAGAGGGTTGGAACAAATTAATTTGTCTTTAGTTCATTTCTATGGGAAACTTTTGTTTGAGTTACGAGAAAATCGACATACGAGCTCCGTCCCGGAACGAATTAAGCTCGTATCTCGAGGTACCACTGTACAATCAAAATAAGCATTGTGGCGATGGACAGATCTTCTATTGAACATCGTTTTGTTATTTGATAGTTCTAAAATAGGCTTTCAAGATGGGTGAAATTATCTGGATTTTTGACATCTTGGTGGAATTTCAGGTTTTATTCGAGTCAGGTATTACTTTGCTAAAGTTTGTACAGCTAGCCACTTGTTAAGGAACTAAAAGTTGATCTTCCATTATGTCTCGTGCTCCAGTAGACCCTGACGAGATCACTTCACAATGTTCTAAGGGAGCTTCGTGACTTATTAGTTCCGCCCAGTCTGCCCGTGTTTTGCCATTTCGCTACATTTCTCCATAATAGTCCGTTTCAAACCAACTTTGAAACATCACTTTTACCGAACATAATCTGTGTTGTCAGTCAGTACGCATGCAAATATCTCATCATTCTGTCTTCCAGTGAGCGGCACAAAGGCGAAATGAAGGACAGAAAGGTTCTGGAGATCCTCCAGGCCAAAGACTTCAAGATAAAGGATCTGGAACTGGTACTGCACTACTTTATTTTTATTTTTTTAAACGCCGTAAGCTTACATTGTTAAGCATCCAGGGAAGCTTTTGTCCTAGACCTCCAAAAGCAATCCTTCCTCCCTGGCCAGTTAAGCACGACCGGGGTTAAAATTGTTCACGTCGACCTCATTATCAACGTTTGAATTTATTTGACGGTCCCGCGTCTAAATCTCTATTAAAGCTCCCCCGCTCGGGTGCTCTTAGCACGGCAATCTGGAAGTAGCGAGGAGCGCCTAAATCCACGATGTGGACGGATCAGATCCATTTCCTCCATCGTGGCAATTAATTGCATCCCAGAGCAGCGTGTTATTTGAGACCAGTGCACGCTCACATAAGGTAGTGGATTAGCAGACAATTCTAAAGAGCGGAAAAAAAGGCCAGAAGGACCATAAAAGCTGCCGTGAAGATAGCATGAAATCTGGGTTTGTAACGTTTCAGTGACATTGTAGCTTGCTGGGAGCTTAGCAAACGTAAAAAAAAATCCCTAGAAAGAAACGACTATGTATTAACTCCTTTCTATGGAGATGGAAATGACACGTTTAGGCTGTTAAATCTTTTTATCAGGTGACAAATGCTTAAAGAATCGGTCAAGTGACAAAAATTATGTTTGGTAACAACCTTGGCATGATTCAGAAAAAAATATTGCTAACAAGGCTGGTATATTTAAATGTAGCCCAGTATATTCAATGGGGCTTCAATTGAAATGAGTTAGCTAGTTTTAGTTAGCTGCTCGTTGCTAACGAATGCAAGGTAATTGATGCTGTATTTATTTCAGTGCAGTTCATTTGATTAAACATTTTTAAATATATATATTGTGTATGTTTATGTTGCACTTTTTATCCATTTTCTATAGCAAGGATGTCAAACTCGGATAGATTCGCGGGCCGCATTAACTTGCCACTTGTGGGCCGGACCATTTTAGATATACCGTATTTTCACGACTATAAGGCGCACCGCATTATAAGGCGCACCCTCAATGAATGACACATTTTAATTTTTTTTCCACATATAAAGCACACTGGATTATAAGGCGCCCTGTCTATTTTGGAGAAAATTTAAGACTTAAGTGCGCCTCATAGTCGTGAAAATGTAATATTCATTTAGATTTTTTAATTTTTTTAAATTGGATTAAAAGAACTGGATCAAAATCCCTAAATATTAAGTTTATTTGAGCTCTGTCTTAGTAAGGGAAAATGTCTTTTAATAATTAGTTTTTCATTTCAGAAGGAAACAATATTTTTTTTCATTATGTTCAATATTAAAGTGGAAAAAAATATTTTTATATATTTTTTACAAAAATATTTTTGAACTCAAAAATGGCAATAATTGATTTAAAAAGGGGAAAATCAGGAAATACAATACATATATATAATCTTCATTTGTATTTGATCCTAAAACAGAAAATTATTTACTTTCTCGGACCGCACAAATTGATGCCGGGGTCCAGATTTGGCCCCCGGCCCATCACTTTGACACCTATCCTCTATAGTTTATGTTTCAGCAAATTAAGATTGAAAGAAGCAACCAGTGAGCTCACATTTATACAAATATTTTGGCCATCTTTACTTATACTAACATCAGAAGGAAAATATATTTCAGTTAGTTTGTCACTCAAAGATGTTATTTTTGAATGAGGAAGTTGCAATTGCATTGATGTGCGTCATATAATTTGTCCTTTTTCTTCTGTTAATAGAGAGTGTCAGAAAAGCAGCAAGAGGTAAACAAGCTTATCCAAAGACGCCCTGCAATTGACCCACAAGCTTCTTTAACGAAAAGCGAGCTGCAAGATTTGCGTCAACAACTCCTCGACAAGAGCGCTCAACTTCAGGTTTGTCCAACAATTTCCACGGCGACAAGTCCTCTCGTCGCTCTAAACAGTGCACGAGAAAAAATGCCTTTCTTCCCAAAAAACACATTTATCATGCCACGGACAACAGAGAATACTTAAGGGTAAAAAAATGAAGGCCTTTGGAAACTTGCGGATTAATACTTAATGATGCCGTCAGTAGGGAGGAGAGCGGAAAGAGTGTGTTACGGCTTGGCCTCCCCTTAATTATGGTTGCACAGGACCTGCCTATGATTAATTGATAGCGGAACGGTCCTCTCGCAGTTTTGGTGCGGACTCACGGCGAGAAATGGCAGGAGGACAGCATCAGAAAGGGAGTCTAATGGGCCTTGCAGCCAGCGCCATTCTCATTAGCGCTAAAGATACCTGCATGTGTCCGGCTAGCGCAGGTGACCTTGGCCAATAAGTGTATCGGGCGGGAATCTCCCGAGACAAAATAAGAAGGGGGGAGAAAAAAGGCAAAATATGAAAGCCGTGGCGATCATTACATATTCGTTATAGTTGTTCAGACCCTTGACATCATTAGTTTTTTGTTCAGAATGGTCCAGTCATATCTCAACTCTTGATAAATGGAAATTAGCACATGCCTCCGTTTGACCTTTTAAAGGGCCATCTTCCGTTTTTGTTTAAAGAAAATAATTCCGTAAAATGTGGTATCTGTAACGTATTTATATATTTGTATTATGAATAGATATAATTGTAAAAGAATAAGTTCGCAATGTGCACAAATAGAATTTTGCTGTGCATGTTTCAGTGCCTTTGACAGCTTTAGGCGTCAAATTCATTTGGACTGGGAGGGATGGCAGTGATCCTTTCCTATCAGTGGCAGCTAATAAATTAGATTGGATTAGATTAGATTTAGGATTAGATTAGATTTAGGATTAGATTAGATTATATTTAGGATTAGATTGGATTTAGGATTGGATTGGATTTAGGATTGGATTGGATTTAGGATTGGATTAGATTTAGGATTGGATTAGATTTAGGATTGGATTAGATTTAGGATTAGATTAGATTTAGGATTAGATTAGATTAGATTTAGGATTAGATTAGATTTAGGATAAATTTAGATTTAGGATTAGATTAGATTTAGGATTAGATTAGATTTAGGATTAGATTAGATTTAGGATTAGATTAGATTTAGGATTAGATTAGATTTAGGATTAGATTTAGGATTAGATTAGATTTAGGATTAGATTAGATTTAGGATAAATTTAGATTTATGATTAGATTAGATTTAGGATTAGATTAGATTTAGGATTAGATTAGATTTAGGATTAGATTAGATTTAGGATTAGATTAGATTTAGGATTAGATTTAGGATTAGATTAGATTTAGGATTAGATTAGATTAGATTTAGGATTAGATTAGATTTAGGATTAGATTAGATTTAGGATTAGATTAGATTTAGGATTAGATTTGGATTTAGATTTGATTTAATTTAGATTTGATTTAATTTAGATTTGATTTAATTTAGATTTGATTTAATTTAGATTTGATTTAGATTTGACTTAGATTTGATTTAGATTTGATTTAGATTTGATTTAGATTAAAACAGAACTTTATTTCATCCCGTATTCGGGAAATTTCTTGGTTGCAGTAACAAGACAGACACAAGACACACAAGACATTGTAGACCTAGTTTAAAAAAACTGGAGCCACACGTACGAAGTCCACTAGGTGGGGACCATCTGCAAACTGAGACTGCATTTACCGCACAGTCCCTCAGTAGTCTGGAGGTTTTAAATATGATCTTCTTTCCTCCCAAAAATTTACTGCTCTATAATGGAATAAAATGCACCTGAGAGTAAGCTTAAAAAATACCTTGCGGTTAACCACTCCGAATTTTAAAAAACAATAAAATGTCATTTACAAGTGTGCGATCTGGCAGCAGTGCAAAAGATGATCGGAACTTTTTGACTTAGCAAACAGTCATACAAACACAGGGGATGGCGCAACCTCCCCCGTAATAACTTTTGTTTTTCTTGCGCTATTGTTTATTTGGCCCTTCTCGACCTCGCCTCCTGACACGCACACCTCCCTCATCCTCGTCCAGGAATTGAAGACGGAGTGTGGGAGGAAAGAGGAGGAGGCGCAGCAGGCAGCGCGTGCACTCGAGGAGGAGAAAGGGGGATTAACATCCCGCTGTGTCGCCCTGCGAGCTGACCTGGAGGAGAACCAGAAGCAGGCCAAGCACCACCGTGACCAGAGGGAGGCTTCTCAGGCCAGAGTCAAGGTTTGAATAACACACACAGGATGGTCCTTGTGTCCTCTGTGGCGTCCGTTTCTTTGGTGCACCTTGACATCTCTGATCCTTTGCCTCTCTAACATCGGAAAAAAACAATCACAGCAGCAAAGCAACACAGTTTGTGGATTATGGAGAGGTGTTTTTGATAGGAAGTTACCTATTTTGGTGGATGGAGTAGCCTTGCTCAGTCCTGAGATCGAGGGTTCAATCACCAGTGGGTTCCTTTTTGGAGTTTGCGCTCTCGTCCTAAAAACATGCACGGTAGTCTGGTCAAACTCTCTAAATCACGTGTCAAAGTGGCGGCCCCGGGGCCAAATCTGGCCCGCCGGATCATTTTGTGTGGCCCGGGGAATGTAAATCATGAGTGCCGACTTTCTGTTTTAGGATCAAATTAAAATGAAGAGTATAGATGTATATTAAATTTCCTGATTTTCCCCCTTTTAAATCAATAATTGTCATTTTTTATCCATTTTTTTCTGTGTTTTTAGTTCAAAAATCATTTTGTAAAATCTAAAAATAGATTTAAAAAAAGCTAAAATAAACATTGTTTTAGATCTATAAAAAACGGAATATTCAAGACTTTTGATCCAGTTCTTTTAATCCATTTATAAAAAAAAATAGTATCTAAATATTATATCTAAAACGGTCCGGGCCACATGAAATCAAATTGACGTAAAAGCAGCCCGCGAACCAACCCGAGTCTGACACCCTTGCTCTAAATTGTCCGCAAGTATGATTGGTTGGTACTAATTCAAGGTGTACCCTGCCCATGGTTAGCTGGGATAGACTCCAGCACCCCTTGTGAGGATACACGGTACGGAAAAGAAATGAATGAATCATTGATTCAACATACAGTACCGTAAATAAAGTGTAGTGAACTGTAAAATTGGACACGTTCTGAATACACACAGACACATTTTTCATAACGCATACCTGTCAATTTATACGTTTTTCCCGATTTTAGACGTCATTTTAAATTCTGTACGCCATAACAACTTGTATGGAAGTACGTTTTTTTGTAAAACCGATCTCGTTTTACCCATTTCGGCTCTAATTCGGGTCGTGTCGGTCACCGTAGCAGAAGAAAATGTTATCGTCGATTGTTAATATTGTCATGCTTTAATCATGATATGCGCATTTGCAATGCCCTTTCACATGTCTGCCTTTTCACTATAAATATAGCACGTCAGCAAGCAATGTACCCATACCCATAAAGTCAAGCTGTCAGTGTCATACAGCGACATCTACACAATCTTGAATTTAGTGCATACTGATTGGGCACCCCGTCCATTTTGGAGAAAATTTTAGACTTTTAAGTGCGCCCTATGTGAGTAAATATGTGCCATGTTGCATTTTTTTAAATTGCTTAATAAGGGGAATTGCAATCATTAATCAGGGCAGCAATTGGCCGAGGTTGCCAGGTATGTAATGACTATTTGATTCCTGTGAAACATGTTTTCCATAATATGGTTTTGTTCTTAGTGCCAAGTTATAAAATCTTTTAATGGTTTGCTTTTGTTCTCTGTTTCTTCCCCTTGATCATACATAATTACGAATTTATTTAGCAGTTTTTTACAAATAAAAAAAACTTACAATAAAATCATTCCTAACCAGGAACTTGAGGAAGAAGTCCGCAGCACCCAGCATGAGGTATCCAAAATTCAGAGCCGTAACAGCACCCTGGCAGCTTGCATCTCCATCAAAGAACAGGAGGTGGCAACAAAAGAGGATCAGCTTCATAAACTCAGGTAAGATGACACCCCACAATACTCATGAGATAGAAATACAGTGGTACCTCGAGATACGAGCTTAATTCGTTCCGGGACTGAGCTCGTATGTCGATATTATCGTAATTCAAATGAACGTTTCCCATTGAAATGAACTAAATACAAATTAATTTGTTCAAACCCTCTGAAAAAACACCAAAAACAGGATATCGGATTAGAAAAAATGTTTTATTTGTTCTAATTGGCCATCTATTAACAAAGTATCAAATAACTAGTGGTTTAATAGTACTAAAATGTGTTTAATAGTACTAAAATCAGACTTTTTGCATGGCAATGCGCTCGTAACATAACATAAACAAATTGAAATGAACTTGGATTACGATGCAGACACACTCAAAAATAAGTTGAATCGAACAGAAAAGGGAGAAAATGATGCAGATGAGGCGTACAGTGGTACCTCGAGATACGAGCTTGATTCGTTCCGGGACTGAGCTCGTATGTCGATTTTCTCGTAACTCAAACGAACGTTTCCCATTGAAATGAACTAAAAACAAATTAATTTGTTCCCAAAAAAAAACTAAAACAGGATATAGGATTGGAAAACATTTTTAGTTGTTCTAATTCGCCATCTATTAACAAAGTAACAAATAACTAGTGGTTTAATACTACTAAAATGTGTTTAATTGTACTAAAATCAGACTTTTTGCATGGCAACGCGCTCATAACATAAACAAAATTAAATGAACTTGGATTACAATGCAGACACACCCAAAAATAAATTTTATCTAACCTTACACTAAACTTAATTCTAATTTTGTTTTCAATTTTGATACCTTTCTTCTCCCGGCTGGGTTGGCTCTATTGGCCCCGCCTCCACCCTGACTTTCAGATGCAACCTATCAATGGTAGTTTGCTTTTGTATTCCCTTCAAAATATTCCGAAAATGATGCACACAAATGTCCTCACAATAGGATAATGCACGTCCACTTGCCAACGAGTAGTATACATATATAACTCGTATTAGCGATCGCTTCGCCATTCGCAATGACTAACGGGAAAAAAAAACACTGAAAAAATGCACTGCTCTGCCCAGTGCTCGCAGAGACATTACAAAGAGGGAGTTGCGACCAGAGAGACAGTGGCCATGATGTTCTTATGAGCAGCATCTCGCGTCCGCTGTCTGCTGGTATATCAAAATTTGTCTCGTATGTCAAGATAAATATTTGCCTGAAAATTTTACTCAGATCTCGAACTTCTCGTATGTCGAGGTACCACTGTAGTTGACTTTTTCTAGCCAGCGCGAGCCTAAATGAAAGGCTCCGTGCATTTGGATAGTGTCAAGTACATTGCTTTTAGTGTCAAGGCTTGGGGGTGACACTGATATTTCCGAGCACAGCTCACCTAAAGCCACTCGGTAAGCCTCGCGTAGTGGATGCGCTTTAAAGGAGGGTGAAAAGGGAAACGGGCCAGGCTTTGCCTAAGCTGTAGTCGATATGATAAAAACTCTGGGAACCTTTAGAAGCCTTAGAGGTAATCTCAAGCCTTTTTTTTTTTAAACTACTTTTCTGTTTTAATGGCTGCTGCGCTCTGATGTGTCAGTCACATTCGGAGAGGCGCCGGCGAAGGCCTCTCAAGGTTTTAGCTCGGTGATTAACGACGGCTCGGCGCGTTAGAGGAGCACTTTCCGCTTGTAATTCCGCAGGAACTCGGGGAATTGATCCGCATTATCCGTACTTTATCGGTCACAGCGATGCGCCGAAATTAATTTGCGTCACGCGGCGGGCGCCGCCCTCAGGTGCGAGTTGGCAGAAGTGCAGACGTCGTACAAACGCAGCACGGAGCACGCCGAGGCGCAGAGCCAACTGATCAAGGAGCTAGAGGGACTCAACGTGGACACGCAGAGAATTCTGAGGAACCAGGATGAGGCCCATGCCGCCGACAACACTTCCTGTCAGAAGGTATTTCCAGAACTCCATGTGGTAAAATTGACTTTTAACATGGGAAGATCTCGGTTTAACCAATGAGAAACATGTTGGAGGTATTTCTCAAAGTACCGTATTTTGCTGTTTAATATACCCGGCTATATTAAACGGCAGGGGTATATTAAATGGCGCACAAACGGTAAGGTACGATCCACTACGCCACTAGTGTCAAACTGGCGGCCCGGGGGCCAAATCTAGCCCGCCGCATCATTTTGTGTGGCACGGGAAAGTAAATCATGAGTGCCGACTTTCTGTTTTAGGATCAAATTAAAATGAGGAGTATAGATGTATATTAAATTTCCTGATTTTCCCCCTTTTCAATCAATAATTGTCATTTTTTAAATCCATTTTTTCTGTTTTTAGTTCAAAAATCATTTTGTAAAATCGAAAAATATATTTAAAAAAGCTAAAATAAACATTGTTTTAGATCTATAAAAAATGAATATTCAGGGCTTTTAATACAGTTCTTTTAATCCATTTATAAAAAAAAAAAATCTAAATATTATATCTAAAATGGTCCGGCCCACATGAAATCGAGTTGACGTTAACGCGGCCCACGAACCCACCCGAGTCTGACACCCTTGCTCTAACACTAACAACAACACTCTAACACTAACACTACTGTATTTTGCTGTTTAATATAACCCCCCATTTAATATATTAAACGGCAGGGGTATATTAAATGGCGCACAAACGGGAAGGTACCATCCACTACGCACTCTTTATGCCGTGGTGGGGTGCATGAACGTTTTGCAGACTAAAACTACTTACTGCTCAGGTTAAAACTACTTACTGCTGAATAAAGTCTGACTTGGAATTTTAATGAACTTAAGTATCTATAATTATGCCCCCATAAACACCATACAAATCTTGCCCAAAAAAGCGGAGTTGCCGTTTAGTATATTAAATGGCGGGGGTATATTAAATGGCGCACAAACGGGAGGCTCAAAAAAGCAAAAATCATGTAATATACCCGGGTATATTAAACGGCAAAATATGGTACATGCTTTTTAATGAAAAAGGAAAGTGCCAAGTGATATTATGCTCCTTTAACGAAGTGATTCACATGTGTTTGACAGCTGTATAGCGAGTTGAGCCAATGCTACCAGAGCCTCATGACAAGTGAGGCTACGCTGAGGAAGAGCCACCAGGAGTTGAGCAGCCAGTTGGCCCAGAAAGAGAAGGAGATATTGCAACTGCAAGCCCAACTGCAACAACAAAAACAACAACAGGAGAAACGGGAGGAATCACCAAAGCAGCAGCAAAAAACAGCACTTTGTTTCTCAAACAACAGACAAACCAACTTAAAGGTAAGAGTTCAACACCTAATTCAGATTTTTTTTTGGTCTATTCTAATTTTCTAGTACAATGGTACCCCGACATACGAGCAATTCGAGATACGAGTAAAATTTTGGGCAAATATTTATCTTGAGATACGAGACACATTTTGATATACGACCATGGACGTGAGAGGCTGCTCATAAGTACATTATGGGCATTATCCCTCTCCGCAACTCCCTCGTGTAATGTGTCTGGTTGCAACTCCCTTTTTGTAATGTCTCTGCGAGCACTGGGCGGAGCGTTGCATTTTTTCAGTTTTTTTCCCCCCGTTAGTCATTGTGAATGGCGAGGCGATCGCTAATACGAAATATATATATATATACTACTCGTTGTCAAGGGGTCGTGCATTATTCTATTGTGAGGACATTTGTGTGCATCATTTTGGGAATATTTTGAAGGGAATACAAACTCAAACAACCCTCGATAGGTTGCATCTGAAAGTCAGGGTGGAGGCGGGGCCAATACAGCCAACCCGGGAGAAGAAAGGTATCAAAATATCCAACAAAATTAGAATTAAGTTTAATGTTGGGTTCAATTAAACTTATTTTTGAGTGTGTCTGCATCGTAATCCAACTTCATTTAAATTTGTTTATGTTATCTTACGAGCGATTTGCCGGATTTAATATTTGGTCACCGGAAATTTAAATGCTAAACTAGTAAAACATTGCTCACTACCAATTGGTTCCTTTATTAAACATTGACATCCTTTAAAACATGATATTGAGTCTTGCTGGGAGCATATGGATAACCACTATGTTCACCTATGTATAAAAATATATATTTTTTGTTTTCTCCTCTTCCTATTGTTCAATACAAGTACGCTGCTTTAGAGATTATTTCACCGCACACTTGTCACAAAGTGAATACCAATTTCAGTTGAAGAGATGTGATTAATTGCAGCTTCGAAGGTGTAAAAGGCCACGCCAGATTGCGTGGGCGAGGTTGCCTCGGAGTGTGATAGCTCGCTATCTTTGAACTGTCGCCTACGAGTGATGGACTGCCTTTTAGGGTGATAACATTTTTTTTTTAAAATGCAGTAGAAATAGGTGACAATTGCCAGCTAATGAGGTAATAGATGATTCTTCAGGGGAGGGCCACGCTGAGCATTACGGTAATCCCGATGCAGATATCAGCCCAAAATGTTAAGTGAGACGTGATTGCCCTGCACCATTTAACCCCCTTAATTCAACCGGCCAATTTATGTATAAATGGATTATTTAGCCAGTAGTTAATTATACAGTTGTGTAGTCTTCCTGCCAGTAATTAAGTTGATTAAATTTTTTGTCAGGGCGATTTTAAATACAGATACATCGAATATAACTGATTTCATAGTTAAGATTTTAAGGTTGTTATCTGTAGTACCACATTTTTCGGTAGTAGTAGTGCCACAAAAAAGGATATAGATTATAGATAAGATTATAAATTGCACTGGAGTTTACAGTTAAATTACATTTTGTAGGAAAATGTATTTCTGTCATGTATCACTTTATAAAAAATATAATAATGACAGTAACAAACAACCAGTGGCGGGCCGTCAGGGCCTTCAAGGCCTTCACTGCTGGCCTAAGAAATATCTGAATCATATATTATATGATATTAATATGTATGTAATAATTCCAAATTGTCTGTTAGCTTCCTTTCATTGCTTTCCCCCCTGGTTGCACTGCTTCCAGATGTGTGTTTTCATATTGAAGCATTTAACCAATCACATTTCAGCCATTATTTGTAGCCAGGGTCAGAAATGTGCCTCAAGGCCTTCACAATCAGTTCTGCAGGCTCTGCTGCATTAAACAAGCATTGATAAGACTGTTGCTTTAACCAATCAGATTTCGAGTTGGCAACACCACAATGCCTTCTTGCAGGCGTAGGGATACGTCATCGCTTTCACCATCTATGATTGGCTAGTGATTAGCCAGAGCTACCAAACTGTATCTGGAGCAGCTGCACAAACAAATATATTGTTGTGTTGATTTAAAGCCATTTTCAAGACGGACTATGCCAGAAATCCGACAAGACTTTCAGCATTAGCTTCAATGGCGATAGAAAAGAAGGAAGAAAGAAAGGAGGATGGATATTGTGTACAGTTAAAAAAGATTTTTGGTGAGTAAAATATGGCTATATTCCAAATTTAGGAATATAGCCATATTTTACTCACCAAAAATCCTTGAACAATTGAAATATTATTTAGGAATCCTAAATAATATTTCAATTGTGGGCCCTTTTCTGATATCTTTCCAAAAATTCCCTTCCAGTTGACTCTTCTTATACGAATCCTTATTTACCGAACACGTGTAACTTGTGTTCCGTCTGTTTTGTTACTTAAACTTCTGTCCGTACCGACAAGAAAGCCAGGAAGTAAACACGTCTTGCCATCCCAAGGCATCGCACTCAGCCGGGAAGGCGTTCTGTTACTTTCCCACTCATTGACAGGTTGAACGTGCGCTCGCACATGAACGGCATTGAATTAAAGGCGCGTGTGTGTATTTGGGCACGTAATTGCAAATTCCGTAACAAGTTCCTCCGGAACACCTGTTAAATTCTAATGCCGGGGTTGTCGGGGCAGATGTGATTTTAAATTTCAATGTTTGGTTGGAAGTTACCGTCAGAGGTGATCAAAGTGGTGATCGCAACAGGAGCACAAGGCGGGGGAGACGCAGCGCTCATTTGAAAACAGGCCAGAGTGGCGGCTTTGAACACTTCGCTCATCCTGCGGTGGGAGGTGGGGGGGGGGGGGTCTTATTATTATCAGGGTGCACGTGTGGGTAGGATGAGGGAATTGCAAGAGAAGAATAACATCCATTGTGAGTTGCAGGTCCGTCCGAGTAAAGTAGACTATGTTGAACAGATGCTTTTGGCACATGGTGGATCTACCGAGGGAATCGGTTGAACCTTGAAGGCCTCGCAAGGATACCAATGTGAAGTTTAATCTAAATTTGGGGGGGAACTAAACTTTTAAATGACTCCAGTAAGTATGTAAAGCAAGGGTGTCAGACTCGGGTTGGTTCGCGGGCCGCTTTAACGTCAACTTGATTTCACGTGGGCCGGACCATTTTAGATATGATATTTAGATTTTTTTAAATATATAAATGGATTAAAAGAACTGGATTAAAATCCCTGAATATTCAGTTTTTTTATAGATCTAAAATAATGTTTATTTTAGCTTTTTTAAATATATTTTTAGATTTTACAAAATGATTTTTGAACTAAAAACACAGAAAAAATGGATTAAAAATGACAATTATTGATTTAAAAGGGGAAAATCAGGAAATTTAATATACATCTATACTCTTCATTTTAATTTAATCCTAAAATAGAAAGTTGGCACAAAAAAAAAAATTAAGTACATAAAAATGTGAAAATCCACGCTGAAATTCGTAAACGGAAGACAGGGGAGTGGATTCTGCTTACGAATTCAGCGTAAATTTTCAATTTTCACAATTTTATGTACTTAAATTTAAAAAATATATATTAATAAAAAATGTGAATTCGCGATAATCGAGCGAAGACCGTATCGTAGATTGCCCGAACTTTCTCGTGATTTTTCCCTTACGTCTGTGTTTAGTTCTTTGGGTGCAACTAACATCACACAATGGCTGCATTAGAGCTGTATTTTTGGTGTGTAATTATTATTTGCTCCATTCTTAGAGGCCTGAGTAATTTTTAATTTACACACTTAGATTTCTTGTGCAAGCGTTTATTGGGTTGTTACGTATCTATAGTACAGAGCCCTCTGTCTCTTGATTGATTGTGTGATTTTAATTTTAAAGTATGAGAATAACTGACCCTAATAACCAGAAATACTTTTTTAGCATAGAAATTTGTATAAATTCTCCGCGTATCAGCGGCTCATTAAATCAGGGTTTCCTTCGAGTCTTAAAAGTCTCAAAATCTTAAGGCTGACAACCTTGACAGATAGTGTCTATACTTGATTAGACATTTAATTTTGAGTCCTGAAACCGAGAGTTCTACCCCTAGTGGTTTCTAACCTTCCCTTGTGGATTTCCCAAGTCCTGCAAGGGTTTTATCCGAGTCCTCCGATGTCTCCCATAACGCCAAAAGACGAAAACATCTTTCCCTGTCATTGGCACTGCAACCGGAACATTTCTGTTTGACTCGTCAATGAACAAAAGAGCAGCACTTTTGTAGTTTTGCGCCTGCCTGGCTGGCTGGCTGTCAGTCAGCCCAGTGCAGTGATTAAAGAGCTACATTACAGTGTAATCCGTAGCAGACCTCAGGCAGACTTTCTGGAAGCTTCACCAGACTACATGAGTGATAATGTGCTCATCCTGTGGGCAGTCATTCAACTGCTGGATGCTCTCCCATCAAGTGCGCAACATTGCTTTATTTGCTTTTAGGAACTTGTACTTATTGCTTGTGGTCTTCTTCAACTTTTCTTTTTGTTTGGCCATGCCGCTTGCATTCACAAGTTGCTGCGAGTGACATTTCCATTGAGGAGGAAGTTTACTTTCAAGGAAACTTATTTTACTCACTAGCCGCCAAATGGATTGGACGTCTATCCCCAACAACGGCACCCCGTGCCTTCGCTTCTAAGCACCCGTGACATTGCCGTTTTTAATCTAATCTCTCTGACACTAATTACCAGCCGGATTAATATGCGTTGAGATGTTTTCTCTTGTTTTGAATGTGGCCGTTTACCATCTGCTGCACTCTTTTAGCCTCCCTATCATTATGTCTCTCTCCAAAGAACATGTTTAATTTAAATGTAATCCACTCTCCATCATATATAGTACCTCGACATACGAGTAATTTGAGATACGAGTAACATTTCGGGTAAATATTTATCTTGAGATACGAGACAGATTTTGATATGCGAGCAGACAGTGGACACGAGAGGCTGCTCATAAGAACATCGTGGGCGCTGTCTTTCCCGCCGCAACTCCCTCGTGTAATGTCTCTGGTCGCAACTCCCTCTTTGTAATGTCTCTGCGAGCACTGGGCGGAGCGTTGCATTTTTTCTGTGTTTTTTTCATGTTAGTCATTGCGAATGGCGAGGCGATCGCTAATACGACTTATAAATACTACTCGTTGGCAAGTGGTCGTGCGTTGTGAGGACATTTGTGTGCATCATTTTCGGAATATTTTGAAGGGAATACAAAAGCAAACTACCATCGATAGGTTGCATCTGAAAGTCAGGGTGGAGGCGGGGCCAATAGAGCCAACCGAGGAGAAGAAAGGTATCAAAATTTTAAACAAGATTAGAATGAAGTTTAGTGTAAGGTTAGATTAAAATTTGTTTTTGAGTGTGTCTGCATCGTAATCCAAGTTCTTTTAAATTTGTTTATGTTATGTTACGAGCGCGTTGCCGTGCAAAAAGTCTGATTTTAGTACTATTAAACACATTTTAGTAGTATTAAACCACTACTTATTTGTTACTTTGTTAATAGATGGCAACTTAGAACAAATAAGAATGTTTTTCCAATCCAATATCCTGTTTTTGTTTTTTTGGGAACAAATTAATTTGTTTTTAGTTCATTTCAATGGGAAACATTCGTTTGAGTTACAAGAAAATCGACATACGAGCTCAGTCCCGCAACGAATTAAGCTTGTATCTCGAGGTACCACTGTATGTACACAATTTAGAAGCGTAAATGGAAGATAGCAGTGTCGGCGCCCGAGATCTGATGTCAAGGTAAAATTTCTCCGGGATTTAAACTTTGTATTCCGACTCATCACACGATAATGTCAACGATTCTCAACTACAATTCTCCATTGATGTCATTGCTTTTAATTATTCTGATTGCACCATTTTTACAGTAACAGATCCGTGCGAGTGTCAATCATAGATTTTTCTCATCTGCATCATTTTGTCCCTTTTCTGTGCCAGCATTTTTTTAACCTCTTTAAATAAATAGCATTATAGCTGTAGCCGAGCCACGCCGTTTCTAATGACACAAACTTGATGCTGTTTTTTTTTACCGTCTCGACCGCTCTCATTAGACGAGAATCCCGGCCCGTTCACACAGCCCAGCTCATTAACGAGGCACGGCCATTTGCCGCCTCGGCGTCATGGCGCTTCTTTAAGCACATACGCGCTGGGGTCAAACAGACGGCGTGGGTGGGAGGACTCAGGGCTATATGTGCACGCACGTAAATATATACGTACGCCGCTTACCTTCTACTTGTTTCTTTCTCACTGTCCTTCTGTAAAGTCCCTCTCCACAGCGGTTATCACACATACTCATGCATATATGCACACGCTTATTCTTTGAAGAAGCACCCGCTCGCATACCAAGTGTAACTGTTGGCCTGGTGGGGGGGCCTTCACCTCGCAGCCCCCCTGTTTTGAAAGCTATGACCCCGCCCCCAAAACAGTTTTTTTTTTACATGCTCAGCGCGTTGGCATCAAATCCCTTGCGTTACAGTACAGAATTCATATGTATTTTTTATACTTATTTTTGGGTTTATTGACGTTTTACAAGAATTTTCACATATTCAAACCTTGTCTGTTGGGGGTCTTTACCCCGCAGACCCTCTTTTAAATGGTATGACCCCGCCTCCAAACTATTTTTTTTTTAACATGCGCAGCTTTTTAGCATCATTTGCGTTACAGTACATATTTCATAAGTTCATACTTTCTTTTGGGGTTAATTGAGCTTTTACAAGAATTTTCACCTATTCAAACCTTGCCTGTGGGGGGCTTTACCCTGCAGACCCTCTTTTAAATGCTATGACCCCGCCTCCAAACTTTTTTTGTTTTAACATCCGCAGCTTTTTAGCATCATTTGCGTTACAGTACATATTTCATAAGTTCATACTTTCTTTTGGGGTTAATTTAGCTTTTACAAGAATTTTCACCTATTCAAACCTTGCCTGGTGGGGGGCTTTACCCCGCAGACCCTCTTTTAAATGCCATGACCCCGCCTCCAAACCAATTTTTTTTTACATGCGCAGCTTTTTACCATCATTTGCGTTACAGTACATAATTCATATGTATTTTTCATACTTATTTTGGGGTTTATTGAGCTTTTACAAGAATTTTCACCTATCTAAACCTTGCTTGGTGGGGGGGTCTTTACCCCGCAGACCCTCTTTTGAATGCTACGACCACGCCTCCAAACCAATTTTTTTTTAACATGCATTTTTAGCATCATTTGCGTTACAGTACAGAATTCATATGTATTTTTCATACTTTCTTTTGGGGTTTATTGAGCTTTTACAAGAATTTTCACCTATTTAAACCTTGCCTAGTGGGGGGGTCTTTACCCCGCGGACCCCTTTTTTGAAGGCTACGACCCCGCCCCCAAAACATATAATTTTACATGCACAGCTTGTTGGCCTCAAGTCCCTTGCGTTACATTTATATGTATTTTTCCATACTTTCTTTTGGGGTCTATTTAACTTTTACAAACAGTTGTTGTACTGGTCGTATTTTTTTCACCGATTCCTGAAATGAAATTAAATTGCTTATTTTTGGAGATTAATTTTGATTTCTTAAATTGTGAATTGATAAAGAAGGAAAAAAAAACGTTATACTATTACAAGAAGGCCTTTTAAGATATTTATGATGGTTTATCACTTTATGATAGTGATTGTCAATCACGAAAAATTTGCTGGCAATTTCAAAGGAAAAGTGCGAGTGACGACAGCCAATCAAAGTCCACCTTTTCTTTCTCCTCTTCCATTCGCTGAACAAATTAAGCAAACCAGCAAAATAACCAAACATGACGCTGACCTTCTAAAAAATGACTCAGATTCTCTTCCTGGCCGACCACTTGTTTTGGCCACGATTTTTGTTGTCGTCTAGCTAAACGTGGCCTGGTTTGAGTCCCCCACGCCAAACTGTTCTTCCTCTCAAGTCGAGCCAATCCCCCCCCAAATGTCTATTGACTCCCTGCATCTCGATAGCCCCTCCCCATCATAGCTGGAGTGTAATTAACAGTGATCAGATTTGTTTTGTGGCATAAATGGCGCACGTGTAGAACATTAGGCCTGGCAAGTCTCATTCCGCATTCAGCTCAAGGGCTCGGCAACAGACGGGTCACGGGCTTCTGGGAGAGTCATTGCGAGCCCCCCGCTCCATATGGTCGAGCCTCGGCAGCAAGGCCCACGAGTGCCAGACAAGTTCCCCCAAGAACCTAATCGTGTTCGGTAATTACCAAGACTGGCTTTTTTATTTATTTATTTTTTTCTCCCCTTTTTTCCCCCTTTTTTTCCCCATCTCCCCCTTCCTTTTTCACCCCCTCATCCCACGTTTCTGTTTACTGTCTTGTTCTCAGCACCTGCTTGCTCTTTTCTCCTTCGCGCTTCCTCCGAAATCTATTTTTTTTCTTCATAATGATGACATCATCATTATGTGGTCTTTACGTCTAAACTCTACTTGAACCGGAAAGTCGATATAAGGAGTGCAATGTATTTTTAGAATAAAAAAAAGGATTGGTCTCTGTTGTACACTTATATGTACTAGTGCAAGGAAATTGGATTAAAAACTCGCCTCAGATGCATAGAATGATTATTGAATGGGCTTTTATGGCGCTAATTTTCATTGGTTATCCCAATTTTTATCACTTTTGATAGTATCCCAGTTCCACTGGTAAACCAAATTTGAAAGAAATTATTTGAATCTTCAATGTCGGAAGTAAATATGTTTACAAATCGGGACAAGAGTACAAATAATTAGTGGCAGTTTTGATTTAAAAGTCCCAAATTGAATGCCATCTGTCTCTTTTAAAGTTCTCATTTTTTAAAAATGACTTCCCATTTCAACCGTTTGAAATGAATATATTTTGTACAATTATTGCTATCATCAAGCCGTTATTTAGTTGAGTAATTTTTGTTTTATTTTATCTTGGTCGTGATTTTTTTTCTTCTGATGAGTATTTTAGTATGGTGCCATATTACTTTTACTTCTTTTATTTATTTACTTATTAAACAATACAGAATTATCAACAATAATTGCCTGAAAAATAAACATTAGCAAAATAAATTTTATTATTCATCCAACTCATTATTAGTATAAACAATTGACCGTCCTAGTTGATTAATCTCCATTTTTTTCTATGCAGTTTGTTGATTAATCTGCTAAAATAAAGTTCTTTCTTTACTCTTTTATTACAGTCATTTTAGCATTAAATGTGAATAAGAACCGACAAAAATGACAAAATTTGGGCAATGAAAATACTATGTAGTAAGTGTTTTCCAAAGCAAAATCAAATGTCAATATATTTTTCTTTAATAACTACCGCATTTTCACGACTATAAGGCGCACTGAAAAGTCTTAACTTTTCTCCAAAATAGACAGGGCACCTTATAATCCAGTGTGCTTTATATATGGATTTAAAAAAAAATGTGTCATTCATTGAGGGTGCGCCTTATAATGCAGTGCGCCTTATAGTCGTGAAAATACGGTAGTAACATTTTATGGATTATTGCACTGTAAAAACACTCCTAAATTGCTTACTAAGGCCACTGTTAAAAAAAAAAAA
Source organism: Stigmatopora argus (assembly GCF_051989625.1). Lineage (NCBI taxonomy): Eukaryota > Metazoa > Chordata > Actinopteri > Syngnathiformes > Syngnathidae > Stigmatopora > Stigmatopora argus. Next base: position 17,498,540 of record NC_135393.1, read on the forward strand.
CTTGACAGTGTGAAAGTGATAAATAATTGTAGAAGATAGGCCAGTATGGCGAGCGTCCATTAAATTAGGCCCTAGATAATTTGGCCGAGCCCCCTTTTCGACAGGGTAATTTAATCAAATAAAAAAAATGAACGAATTCTTGCTAGCTAATAATTTATCATCCAGCTCACCTCCCTTTTTTTGCTCAAAGTTGATTAGCCCAGCAGTTAATAAGGTCGCGCCCAGATGCCAGATTTCTGATAATGCTATCACAACCTCGTCGGTGAGGAGGAAAAGGTGATGACATGGTTTTCTGTTGGCTTCAATTTGATGAGCTAAGTGTCGAAAGCAGCAGGTGTGGTTGGGTTTTTTTCTCCCAGATTTTACGCCTTTTTGTCACAAGCTTTTAAAAACGGTGTCAAGATGTCGGCAAATGCATAAAAGTTCCAATTTTACAACTTAGGTTCAATGTCAGCACATTTTGAATCATTTATCGCCATCCAAATGTTCGATATTTAATCTATTTTGGCCTAACGAGTCACAAAATTCGGTAATAATCAGGTGGCAAAAGCCGCTTTTCTGGTAAATTGGAGGGAAAAAAAACAGAAAGCGAGTCCATTCAAATGTTTTATTTGTTGTGACTCAATAGAAAACTACAAATAAATTGTTATTTCCGTTTTATGAAAACTATAAAAAGCCTCATGTAAGCCGATGTTCCATTATCGGTTGTTTTTTGAAACGCAAGTTGGATATAAAATAAGGCCATCATTTGTTTCCCTTTCGTACACTGACTCAGATTTTTTTTTCTTATGTTCTGCAAAAACATTTGACTAGACTTTGAAATTGTGGTCTATGAAATGAAATCAATATTATTGCAGATCAACATCACATAACTTTGAACCTCAAACGTTTGAGGTTGAAGTTTTTATAGCATCGCGCTAACCATTACTCAGTCCCATATTTGAACTGATATTTGGGGTTTTGGCAAAAAAGACATGATGGATGTTCCACGAAATAACAACCACATGATCAAAACTCATGTGAAATTTGCCGACTTAACATTAATATATCGTGTCGCCGGTAGACTTTGCCGATCAAACGAAGTTCTTGCAGCAGCACGCAAAGCATCTTGGGATAGAACTAGGATAGGAGTGGGGGATCCTCCAAATTGTGACGGTAGCTGGAAAGGTGGTTGCGTTTCAAGGTTGGATTTAGAGAATGATAAAATTGCGATTACCGCATTTTCTCGCGTATAAGCCGTATTTGTAACCGAAAAAAAATGATGACTGAATGAAGGATACGGCTTATATGTGCACAAATTAGACGAAACGTCATAGCGCAAGACAATGTGGGCGATACGGTCATTGATTTTAAAATAAAATGGTCCGGCCCACATAAAATCAAGTTGACGTTAAAGCGGCCCGTGAACCAACTCGAGTCTGACACCCTTGCTTTACCCTCACCATCTAAACGTGATATTCAGGGCGTATTGGAACCAGGAAATTCCCGAGCAAGCGTTTGGTTCACCTCGGGCATTCCGACAATAGGACCCTTCACCCCATATTTCCTGTCAGGCGGCGGCAGGTGGTTCGGGGCCTTCACAAATCGCCGTCTCGGGCCGCGAGGACGGCGCGTGTGCGAGGAGCTTAGGTGCCGGCACCTCCCGAAAATAAGCGCTTGGGCGTCAGATCAAAGCCGAGAAGCGACAAGAAGTCAGCGGTGTGTTGAGAGTCATGTGATTCATTAGACGCTTCCTGGGCCAAGCTTCTGGTCCTTAACATACACACACGCACACCCACAGCCAAAGGCACACCACCTTCTGTGATCAGGGGCGGCGTGTGCTAGCGGTTTCACGCATGCCTTGGGCCCAGGCACTGGCTGATTTACCGCTTCAGCGGGACATTATGAAGAGCGAGACAAGCTTTTGATCTTCTGGCCGTTCCTACTCTTTAAGTTTGGCAGCTTTTCTAGATGGCCTCACTCAACTAAAGCTGGCCCGAAGAGACGTTGTTTGATTTCTACCACTGTCCTCATTAAAGCTTCAGCGGGAGGGCCTCTGTTCTTCTTCCTTAAACACGTAATGCAATTATTTTGCACGGAATACTTTAATAGTATTGATGTCATTCACTTTGCCTCGGGACACGCTCGGACATGATGGAACGTTGTTGTTGTTGTTTCCGACCAATTATCATTACGTTGTTGATTTTGATTATGTTTGCTTCAACGTATTGTTGATCGTCAATCTTTGAACGGAATGGATGTTATGATAGTTAGTGATCGATGGATGCATTGGATGATTTCTAAAAATGTCCTGCTTTACTTCTTGTCAATGGAGATGGGTTTTACTAGATGCCATATGTTTTTAATACGAAGAAAAAATTGCGTGTCGTCAAAAATAATGTCCGCAAAGTGATTACGATGGCGCTAAGTACCGCTCAAAGCCGCAATTACGCTAGCTAAGTTGAGTAGATCAATTATACTCCATTTCACTTCATTTTCGTATAATTGTACGGACAAAGGACTTGGACTAAAACTACCATTAACCTGTTTTTTGGGATGTATATCAAGCGGAGAGGAACTATTTTTACTGAGTACAGTATTAATAGTATTTACATGTTTATTTATATATATATTTCTATACACATTATATTTAGATAATAATACATTACAGTCTTTTGATATGCTTATTGCTGTAATATTTATACACGTTCTGTTAATTGTACTTGTGTACTTGTATTTTTGTATAGGCACGAAAACATGTATTGTGGTAGTCATAGTTTATCACAAATTCACTTCTTCGTGATTTTTTTCTGCTATTAATTTTATTTTAAAAACGTATTTATTTATTTAAGTTAATAAATATGTGAAAATCCACGCTGAAACTTGCTACTCTTGCTCAGCACTGAAGAAATGCTAGTTATAATAAGGGTGACCCTACTTTGCGATTTTTCAATGATCACGGCCATGTTTAGTCTACATTAACTGCGATATTCGAGGGATTACTGTACTTTTCATCTCAGATTGTTTTAATTTAATTCATTTTTAAAGATCGGAATGGCTGAAAAAGATCGGAAAATACATTTTTTTGTTTAAAAAATTGCCGATGATCGACGTCGAATCCATTTTCACTGGTTAGGCTGAAAAAACAAGAAAAAAACATGCTTTTGTCTGTGACTAATGTACTTAATACGAAGTTGTATTTTTCATCAAATAATGTAAGGCCAAAGAAAATGCTTTTAGTTACATACCAAGTGGCTTCCATAGAGCAACTTTTCAAATGTTTTTGTTCACACCAGTGTTTGGATACAATGTCCAACCTTGAACAAAGCGAGCTGAATTGCTAAAATCCTAAAGAAGCTTTTTTTGCTAACTCAACTCTCTCCTTGAGAGACGCAGAGGAAAGGTGAAGAGAAGCGAGAAGATGTTTGTGAAATGTTTGTCTCTGGGCTCCCACACTCGGAATAGAAGATGTCCAAATGGTGCTTTCACGACCCGTTCACTTCAGCTTCCTCTTTTTTTGCGTGTTGTCGACATTAGCAGGTGCAATGTCAGGCCGTGCTCGACGGATGGAGACCGTGGCGCCGTCTTTTCTCTTTTCTTCGTCTTTCTGGAATGCCTCGGACATTTCATCACTGCCAAAAAGTGTGTAGACGAGACAAAAATACTATTCTTTCAAAGTGCCTGGTTTATTTTTCTCTTTTTGCTACTGAACCAAGAGCGGGATTAGCTTCCAATTATCTAACAAATATGTACATACTCTAAAACAAGGGTGTCAGACTCGGGTTGGTTCGCGGGCCGCCTTAACGTCAACTTGATTTCACGTGGGCCCGACCATTTTAGATATAATATTTAGATTTTTTTTAATAAATGGATTAAAAACCCTGAATATTCAGTTTTTATAGATCTAAAACAATGTTTATTTGAGCTTTTTTAAATATATTTTTAGATTTTACAAAATGATTTTGGAACTAAAAACACAGAAAAAATGGATTAAAAAATTACAATAATTGATTTAAAAGGGGGAAAATCTGGAAATTTAATATACATCTATACTATTCATTTTAATTTGATCCTAAAGCTGTCAGTGAGCATAGTATAATGAGTACCGTATTTTCACGACTATAAGGCGCACCGCATTATAAGGCGCACCTTCAATTAATGACACATTTTAATTGTTTTTCCATATATAAAGCACACTAATAATTCGTTAATATCCTTAGAAATGGCCTCGATTTCTGATGATGTAATCGGTTTGGGGGCATATGTACTTTAAATGACTCGTGTTTATGTGTTTCTAATTATTATTCTTAAATGCATTCTGATCACACAGAGTGAGATTTTTTTTTTTCCCCTGCCGGCCATTGGTTTTCCGCGTGGCGGGTCGGGCCAATTGGCACGCTTGGCTTCAAGAATATGCAGATCAATCTGCTAATTAGTTGCACGCATCCATTAAGGCCGAGTTAAAACGCATACGGTCGAACGCGGCGGCGTAACCGCGCCCCGCGGGTCACCGGAGTCGGCCTGGCGAGCGTGGCGCGGGTTCCCGCTCGCTGACGCCTCCGGAGTCCGTTTTGAATCCGCCAACCGCCGCCAGAAGTGGAATTAATGAACTGCCATCTTATCTAACGTGCTTCCTCTTTTGCACTCCGCAACCCACTCCAGCTCAAGGACCACCACGTTTAGGCATCCTGGATTTTATATTTTATTTATTTATTTATTTTCCGTTTTTACGCCCGCCATCTGGTCAGGGCTCCGGGGCTCCGCGGGGCGCCTTTTCCATCCTTTCCCTTTTCCTATTCATATTCCGCTAGCATATTGTCTCCTCTGCTTTATGTATTTATTTATTTATATATAAATATAGTGTTTTTTTCCACAGCGCTATTTTGATGTCGGTCTAGCGAGCAAAAACTGCAGCGCGCCGAGCTCCCCGCTAATCGGTTGTCCTATCAAGTGTAACCTGGAGGCCCCTCGTAGAGCAATTAGAGCGACCTCCCTGCCCACCTCTTGTAATGAAGCCCAGCACATTCTGGAATCTGTAGCCCCTTTAGTCTCCCCTAATGGGACATCATTATTGTCAAAGAAACAATGTAAATGGAAATGAACATACTCATTAGCCAGTCGCAGAGAAAAACCTTTGCCGTTGTCTTTCACACACTTACACACACACACATAAACATACACGCACACACACACACACACTCGAGTTGAACTTTCTCCCTTCAGCTTAGTGAGCCTTCTGCCCCAGCATGCTCTTATTCCTCTGGTAGCCTGTTTGTTTTTTTTGTTTTTTTTTCCCAAGCATCTGTGTGTACCAAAGTCAGCAATGTGGGCTTTTTTTCTTTAGTCAAGGTGAAGTGGGAGTGGGATTATTCTTTTTTTTTTTTTCTTCTTGTCGGTATTCACTCGGTATCCGCGCCACGGATGTTACCGTGTTTTCACGACTATAAGGCGCACTTAAAAGTCTTAAATTTTCTCCAAAATAGACAGGGCGCCTTATAATCCAGTGCGCTTTATATATGGACCAATACTAAAATTATGCTCCAAAGTGGCGGCCCGGGGGCCAAATCTGGCCCGCCGCATCATTTTGTGTGGCCCGGGAAAGTAAATCATGAGTGCCGACTTTCTGTTTTAGGATCAAATTAAAATGAAGAGTATAGATGGATATTAAATTTCCTGATTTTCCCCCCTTTTAAATTAATAATTGTCATTTTTTAATCATTTTTTTGTGTGTTTTTAGTTCAAAAATCATTTTGTAAAATCTAAAAATATATAAAAAATGGTGCATCCTTTGTGTGTGTAAAAAACTGAAATAGCACTCGTTACTGACACTGCGCCTTTAAATGCGATGCGCCATATAGTGGTGAAAATACGGTAATTTTTACGCGATTACGCGCTCGACCTCAGCGACTCTTTGGGTTTATGTCTCCCAGGGTGCACCTGTGCAGCGATCCCGGTCCTTGTCTCCGGCCGCCGGCGGAGAGCGTTATCGGGAGGGCCAGAAGGGAGCGCCCCGAAGGATTCCGGACCTCCAAGACTTGCTTCAATCGAAGGTAAAGTTGGAGGAAAATGGGAGGTATTTTGTCGAAAACTGACACCGTGGTAAAGACATTGGAAGGGCATTTGAAATTGGATGTCAATTGCCGAGTTAACGACATTTTTTGCAGTTGAACTCATTAGCGGCGCTTATTTACCTCATTAACTCATCGACGTCCAATCCATTTGGACCGTGAAAGGTCGGCACTGAATGAAGGCTGCTAAGTGTCCCTGTTAAAATGGATTGGGCGTCTTGTCCTGTTCCTTCACAGCCAATCTTTCGAGTTTAAATTTACATTTTCACTAATATTGACCATTATAAGGATCCTTTCTATTTTAATTTTAAAGGCCGACGACAGTTATCGTGTTTCACATCAATTTAAATTATAAAGTTATCGTGTTTCACTGCTATTATTATATATGGATTTGGGGAAATTTAGCATAGGCCACATTTGTTTACTAATTGTTAACATTGTTTTGGTTGGATTATTTTTTTTTATTGATTAAAGCGGCTCTAAAAAAGGTTAACGTTTGAGAAAATATCAAATCATAAATGATTGGAAAACGGCCAAAAAGCCATAAGGAATATTTGCCTTTCAAAAGTCAATGCTACGATAAACATACTTCCGATGCTCACTGTGATCATTTATTCTTCTGCGGTCAAAATCCCTCTGGCGTATTCGCAGCCAGTCAGAAATGGCATTAACCTTTTCACCCACACCGCTACAATTAAGTAGATAAAAAAAAAAAAACACTTTACATTGACTTCTTTGATTTCAGCAACATGTTAACATAGCCATCCCACCACCCACACAGTTTCGTTCACCTCTATTTAAGGCATTGATCAAAATGGTGACATTTTAAAAATTCAAAGTCTTTGACGAATGTTGCATCATTGACTATTTTCAAGAAGTGACTTTGACTTCATCGGGGTGTTTTAGAGTCGCTTAAACTGGAGAGCGATGGCCCAATTTGGCTTTGTTGGATTACAGCTATCAGCCACTGCAAGGTAGGAATCTCCGCTGTAACTGTCACCGTCTCAAAAGATTCAATTGCCATTCCTCCCTGACCTCCAAATACAAGTGTAGTATGTTTTCAGAAATGGGATCAAATGAAGGTCAATTTATTTTATTCCTAGCAAACATTCACCAAAATATGATATGGCATCTCTTCTGTATAAAAGTTATAACCCTACTTACCATGAAACCAATATTTTTAGTCTGTGCAATAATTTGGGGGTGTGCAAAATCTTAGATTGTGTAATATTTTCAAATCTACCGTGCCCGGATGTGTTTTTATAATTTAATATTACTTATTTATGTTTTTACTGGGAAAAACGCACTGTGTGGAGTAGCACCACCAATTTTGTTATGCGCCATAATGACCATAAAGGTTTTTGATTTGACTTTTGATTGAACCCTACACACCGTAAAAGCAAGCAAGCAAATCTTTAAAAAAATAAAATGAATAAAATCCCCCTTTTTAATAATTCACTGAAAAACAACGAAAACATAGCTTCCACCTACTGGCGATTATGCGGTAGTGCATCCCTTGCCTATCATAAAATTCACAATGAAGCAGACCATTGTTGAAAAAATACCCCGAAAAATACCCCTTTTTAATAATTCGCTCTAAAACAATGGAGACATAGCTTCCACCTACTGGTGATTGTGTTGTAGTGCATCTCTTGCCCATCATAAAATTCACAATGAAGCAGACCATAGTTGAAAAAATACAAAAAAATCCCCCTTTTTAATAATTTGCTGAAAAACAACGTAAACATAGCTTCCGCCTACTGGCGATTGTGCGGTAGTGCATCTCTTGCCCATCATAAAATTCACAATGAAGCAGACCATTGTTGTACCCAATAGAAGAGACCAATTGACAGTGTTTTAAAACATATATACAAGCCTTGGGTTGTTTATTTTTTAATTTTTATTAGGCAGTTTGTCTCATTTCAGGGCAATTAAGCTTGGTAAAGTGAGTTTTCCCTTCCTTAGTTAACCCGAGACACACCCCGGAGCGCTCCTCCGCTTCACCTCTCTTTATCCTTTTGCCCGTCTTTTGGGTTGACCGGCGAGTAAGTGATTAAGCAGAGGTCACCTCCCTTTAGAACACAGTCCCGGGAACGTATTAGGCATCATTTTCTTGTCAGATCTGAAGTGTCTGACTTAATATCACTGGCAGGCACCTCGGCGGACGGCGATGCTCGGCGTGGATTCAGACGACACGCTTGACTGTCTTGGTTAATGGTGCCATTTACGTATCTGCCGCTTGAGGAGCGTTTGGCCGAGGAATGCGCAGGGGAGGAAAAACTGACAAGTCAAATGCAGGCCTGACTACGTTTATTAGTGCTTGGAGTGGACGTGTGTTTGGGCTATGTGTCGGGTTAGTCTTGGGGTTTGTTTGCTTTAGTTCAACTGGATCGGATGCGTTTCTATGGCTTTAATAGAATAAAAACTCTTGTTTATTGACTTGGGTATAAACTCACTCAGTTGTATTGTCGTCAATAGCAGCCAATTTAGTTTAGGAAATGGCGCTAAAGCTGTTTGAATGGTCGCAAAGTTATTGTTGACTATTATTAGTTCCTTTGTTATGCTTTTCTATTGACGTCAATGGACGCCAATGAATGAAATATGTTGTTTGTTTTAGTTTTGAAGAGTTTTTGAAGAGTAAGGTCTAAAACTGTGAAAGAAACAAAAAATACTTGGATATAAACTCACTCAGTTCTATTGTCGTCAACAGCAGAAAATTTACCGTATTTTCACAACTATAAGGCGCACCGCATTATAAGGCGCACCCTCAATGAATGACACATTTTAATTTTTTTTCCATATATAAAGCACACTGGATTATAAGGCGCCCTTTCTATTTTGGAGAAAATTTAAGACTTTTAAGGGCGCCTTATAGTCGTGAAAATACGGTAATTTAGGAAATGGCGCTAAAGCTGTTTGAATGGTCGCAAGGTTGTTGTTGTCTATTCTTAGTTCCTTTGTTATGGTTTTCTATTGCTGTCAATGGAGGCCAATGAATGAAATATGTTGTTCGTTTTAGTTTTGAAGAGAAAGGTCGAAAAGAAAAACTATGAAAGATTATTAGTCGATGCATTAAGACACGTGTCAAAGTGGCGGCCTGGGGGCCAAATCTGGCCCGCCGCATCATTTTGTGTGGCCCGGGAAAGTAAATCATGAGTGCCGACTTTCTGTTTTAGGATGAAATTCAAATGAAGAGTATAGATGTATATTAAATTTCCTGATTTTCCCCTTTTAAATCAATAATTGTAATTTTTTAATCCTTTTTTTCTGTGTTTTTAGTTTAAAAATCATTTTGTAAAATCTAAAAATATATTTAAAAAAAGCTAAAATAAACATTGTTTTAGATCTATAAAAAACTGAATATTCAGGGCTTTTTATCCAGTTCTTTTAATCCATTTATTTAAAAAATCTAAATATTATATCTAAAATGGTCCACTCGAAATCAAGTTGACGTTAAAGCGGCCCTTGCATTAAGACATCAAATCATCAAATTTGTGCCAATAAAATTCCACAATTCTGCAGCCAATCCCTAATAAAGTTCACCCGTTCTAGCACACCTTCCGCGACAGATTATCTATTCATCAATCCAATTTGAGCCCAATTCAATTTCAATTTTCCAGGCCAACTTCTATCCCTAACCGGCCTACTTTTGTCCCGGAGCCTGTATGTTTATCTCCAATTCTTCACGCATCACCATGGCGACTTTTTGAAAATCACCATCCATCCAAACCAGACCCCCCACTCATCACTCCGCCCCTTGCGTCCACTCGCCGCCAATCTTTCCGACACCACAACACCCTTCAAATTGTGCTCGCCCGTCCGCGCCATCGCCACGAACCGACCGTCCTCGCCGTCCCGCGCCGACGGCATACCCGTTGCCTCGTAATTATTTTTAAGCTCGACAACACCCCACGCCACGGGCCACGTATCGATCGTTCCCTCGGCCAGGGGCCCCATCGGCGCCCTGGGGAAGTGCCGGAAGAAGCCCTCGGAATCCATGATGTGGCTAATGCCCTGCCACTTGCTCCGCCCCCCTCCCCCGCCCGCCAACCCCCTTCCACCAGTTAGTAGAACTGTCCTAACCCCGCACCCTTTCATTAGCGCCTTGTTTTGAGAGGTTGCGGCGGCCTGCTTGAAGGGGCAGAGGATGTCTCGCAGATGTCCTCTGCGAATCATGGGCGCTGGGGGAAAAATCCATACTTGTCATTGGCGGTCTCCGTGCGGGTGCGCTGTCCGCGGCGTGTGCCGTGTGAGCGCTCGCTCTCCCCATTCTCTTTGTCCTTGTTAATAATAACAGGGCTGAGGGCTCGCATTTCCCTCTCTGCAGGGCAGCCGTGTCATATCAGCAGTAAACAAGCTCCTTCCCTTCAGAAAGACAACTCTCCCAAGCCCTGGCCACTCGAGCAGAAAGCCAGACATTCTCTCTCTTTCTCTCTTTCTCTCTTTCGCTTTCTTCTCCTTCTAATTTCTCTGTTTTGGGCCAGATGCTGCTCTCTCTCTCGCTCGCCCCATCCGCCAAAAGTGTTTTCTCGCTCGCCCTCGCTGTTAAGGTCAGAGAAACGGGAGGAGGCGGGCAGGGCCTCTTCTGACAAGAAAAAAAAAATCCATACGCCATCTCCTCCTCCCTAGTCCTTTCTCTCTATCTCTTTTTTTTTTGTATCCTTCCGTGTTTTAATAGCCGTCGACGAGAGCTACCGTATTTTGCCGTTTAATATACCCGGGTATATTAAATGATTTTTGCTTTTTTTTGAGCCTCCCGTTTGTGCGCCATTTAATATACCCCTGCCGTTTAATATATATACGGGTATATTAAACGGCAACTCCGCTTTTTTGGCAAGATTTGTATGGTGTTCATGGCGGCATAAATATAGATACTTCATTAAAATTCCAAGTCAGACTTTATTCAGCAGTAAGTAGTTTTAACCTGAGCAGTAAGTAGTTTTAGTCTGTAGAACGTTGATGCACCCCGTCATGGCATAAAGAGTGCGTAGTGGATCGTACCTTCCCGTTTGTGCGCCATTTAATATACCCCTGCCGTTTAATATACAATATAATATATAGTCTATTAAATGGTGGGGGTATATTAAACAGCAAAATATGGTGGGTGCAGTCCCCCCCCCTTCTTATCAGAGCTGATCTTTGAATAGAAAAAGTGAAAAATGAATCAAAACAGTTCATCTTTTCTGTCTAAACTGGAGATTTTACTTGATGACTGCTTGAAATAAAAAATATTTTTCATTAGCTTTAGAGCGGTTTTGTCCCCAAGTTGCATTGACTTAACTCCACGTCTCAATGTTGATTTAATTTTAATAAATTGTCACTCTTTGCAGATCGAAGAGAATGAAGAACTGAGGAGTGCTCACGACCGAAGACGCCAACGCCTTTTATTGGTGCAGACGAACTACAAGGCCGTCAAAGACCAGCTGAAAGCAGCCAAGAAAGAAAACAGAATGTGCGTATAATGTTTTTTATTTTGATCAACTCGTGGCGGGAGATGGCCCATCCATTTGGACTGGGAGAGCTGGCAGTGAATCAACACGATTTGTTTTAATTGATGACAATAGACGTCCAATATTGGCCTTCTACTTCAAATGGATTGGCAGTGGTAGAAAAATGGGAAAATTTGTTTTTATTTGAACTCAAATGTATTCATTAGTCCACTAAAATGGCTTCACGGATAAAAATTAACACTAAAATATTCAATTAAATAGTGTTTTATTAAGTACACTTGAAAACGAAAATCGCAATAATGATGCGGCGGGCCAGATTTGGCCCCCGGGCCTCCACTTTGACACATGCCTTAATACTTTACTCTTACTGTTAACCAACCACTCCCTCTTCTACGATTGGAGTTTGTCGAAACTTAAAGTGTACTTTGTAGTGATACGTTCATACAAATTCCCCTTTTTTTCACAATTTACAGCAATTTAAAGTATAGTCATTTTGAGACATTTCTTGCCAAACTCACACTCCAACATCTCTCATTAGAATGTGAGAACCAGAGGCTGGAGGTGTCTGGTCCTGCAGGGTGCAAGGTGCGTTGCGGATCAAAGAGAGCGGGGCCACTTCCTGCTATCTTCGCTCTTCGCCAGTAACCACAGGCCTCCCCGTTTTTTTTCTCCCCTTTAACAAAGTGTCAAAATATCATTAATAAGCGGCTATTGTTATCTCCGTTCATTCGGCGAGGCTGTTTAAAAATGCATGTGTGAGTGCACACGGGTGGCGGCTCCAACGGGCGCCGAGCGCGGACCCTCGTCAGATGTTTTCTCTCCGGGTTAATTAAAGACAACAGCGGTGCAACGCGAGCCCGTGAGAAAGTGCGGCGAGGGCGCTAGGCTCACGACAGCTCGCCGCGGTTAGAATAAAAAAGGCAAACGCCATCAGACAAGGCGGCCAACTCATCGCCGATAGACGTCCGATCCGTTACGAACAGAACAGACTGTGAAATTTTTCTGAAAATCAACGCTATCTATCGGAGAAAATCCCTTAGCCAGACAAAATCTCGCTAAAATCCTTCGCCCGTCGTTGAACCCTCGACCGATCTTCGCCAAACCTTCCTGAAATCGGTTCTCATCAGAATTCAGACGGCACAATTATCTCAGAAATACCACGTGCGATGATTTTTCTTAAGATTTTCTCTTCAAAGTAACACATTTGTACTCCCTATTAAAACCATGAATATGGAGGTGAAAATTGTGAATCAAGGTGCGGCTTATACGAGAGAAATTGTCAAATTCAAAGATTTTAAAGCAATTTTAAGGGTACGGCTTAGACGCGGAGGCGGCTAATATGCGAGAAAATACGGTAATAAATTGAAAATGCTCATTGAGTCCACTTTTCGGACAAAAGCTGATCCATTACGGAACCAAACGGACTGAAAATGTTCTGCAAATCAACGCTCGCTACGGGAGAAAATCCCCTAGTCAGACAAAATCTCGCTAAAATCCTTCGCCCGCCGTCGACCAATCTTTGCCAAACCTTTCTAAAATCAGTAATCTCATCAGAATTCAGACGGCGTGCCGTCCATCAGTCCCATTGAAACCTCCCCGCCGTTCAACATTACCCGGATAGAGAAAAGATAAACAGATAAAACGCTAAACAAAATGTATTTTGACGTCTATGACTGAAATTCAAGAAAAAAAATTGCGCCACCATCTTACCTAGGGATGACAAACTAGACCGCTACAGACACACTTCCTGGTTGTACTGCTCACATGACTTCCTTTTTGAATTTGTCTACGTGCAGACAATTTAGGAATGTCCAATCCAGCAATCGATTTATACATTATCTCATAAATACCACATGCGATGATTTTTCTTAATATTTTACCTTCAAAGTAACACATTTGTACTCCCTAAAAAATATGGAGGTGAAAATTGTGAATCAAGGTGCGGCTTATACGAGAGAAATTGTCAAATTGAAAGATTTTAAAGCTATTTTAACGGTATAGCTTAGACGCGGAGGCGGCTAATATGCCAGAAAATACGGTAATAAATTGAAAATGCTCATTAAGTGCACTTTTATGACAAAAGACGATCCATAAGGGAACCGAACGGACTGAAAATTTTCTGCAAAACAACGTTCGCTATGGTAGAAAATCCCTATAGCCAGACAAAATCTCGCTAAAATCCTTCGCCCGTCATCGAACCCTCGACCGATCTTCGCCAAACCTTCCTGAAATCGGTTCTCTCATCTGAATGCAGATGGCACGCCGTCCATCAGTCCCGCTGAAACCCAGATATTCTGATATTTTTTTACTACAAAACGGCACGTTCAAGAGGGGGGAAAAGCCGACTTCCTGTTTATATTGGAGATGGGAAAAAGTTTTTTAATCATACTGGGTGAGATGGGGGGGGGGGTGCGCAAATAAAATTAAAGGTTATTAAAGCATCCGTACTCTGATCAAAGCTGCGCCCATAAACAGATTCCCCCTGAATCAGAGCAATTAGCCGCAGCGGCGTGGAAAAGTTCTCTCCGTTTCCCCCTGCTTAATAATGGAAACTAGGATACCGTTGGGGGGAAGCAGTCAGGCCTGAAGACGATCGCTCTCTCATGGCTCGGTCGGTCGGTGTTCAACAGCTTTTAGGAGCACTCCAAACAAATTAAAATGTATAAAGCTTTACTGTGACTTAATAAAGCAGCGCACGCTCACCTTTCTTGGAAAGGCATCCAAATATCACACTCGGGGAATTCTAAGGAAGGTGTTTGAGGCCCGATTCAAAGTGACCGCAGGGTAAGATTATTGGCCAAGTGGACCGATGTGGACCGACGATACGCAACGCAAATGAATGTCAAAAGTTGGAGGCTTCTCATTTACTTGAGAATTCCACAATCGCCGCCGTCGAACTCGCTAGACGTCCAATCTATTTTGACTGGCGATGATCTATGGAAAAGTTAACAGATTAAAAGTAGCAATTTATAGGCCTAGGACTGTTTTTCATTTATTATTTCCCACCTGGAACATTTTTTTTTTTAAAAAAGGCTATTTTTGGCTCTTGGTCATTATTCAGGCAATTTTAGGGATATAAAGTGCATTAAATGAGTACCGTATTTTATCGCATACAGCACATGTGTCAAAGTGGCGGCCCGGGGGCCAAATCTGGCCTGCCGCATCATTTTGTGTGGCCCGGGAAAGTAAATCATGAGTGCTGACTTTCTGTTTTAGGATCAAATTAAAATGAAGAGTATAGATGTATATTACATTTCAACTGCTGCCGTTGAACTCGCTAGACGTCCAATCATATTTGACTGGCGGCGAGTGATCTATGGAAAAGTTAACAAATTAAAAGTAGCAATTTATAAGCCGGAGACTGTTTTTCATTTATTATTTCCCACCTGGAACAAATATATATATTTTTTAAAAGGCTATTTTTGGCTTTTGGTCATTTTTCAGGCAATTTTAGGGATATAAAGTGCTTTAAATAAGTACAGTATTTTCCCGCATACTCGTATTTATTGCTAAAAAAAATCGACGGTACGGCTTATATGCGCATAAATTAGACTTGACATGCACGAAACGCCATAACGCAAGACAATGTGGCCGATATGGTCATTTATTTCAAAATAGAGAAAAGATAAACAGATAAAACGCTTAACAAAATGTATTTTGACGTCTATGACTGAAATTCAAGAAATTGTACTGCTCAAATGACTTCCTTTTTGAATTTGTCTACATCCAGACAATCTAGAAATTTGCAATCCAGCAATTGATTTCTACATTATTTCAGAAATAGCACGTGCAATGATTTTTCTTAAGATTTTCCCTTGAAAGTAACACATTTGTACTCGCTATTAAACCCATGAATATTGAGGTGAAAATTGTGAATCAAGGTGCGGTTTTATACGAGAGAAATTGGAAAATTCAATCATTTTAAGGCAATTTTAAGGGTACGATTTATACGCTAATATGCAAGAAAATACGGTACTTAAGCATTCCACAACTGCTGCAGTTGAACTTGCTAGACATCCAATCATATTTGACTGGCGGCGAGTGATCTATGGAAAAGTTAACAAATTAAAAGTAGCAATTTATAGGCCGGAGACTGTTTTTCATTTATTAATTCCCACCAGGAACAAATATATTTTAAAAAAAAGGCTATTTTTGGCTTTGGGTCATTTTTCAGGCAATTTTAGGGATATAAAGTGCTGTAAATACGTATTTGCCCCCTAAATGCTGCGTTAGTTTGCAAATGCAAGGCTAATTGGAATTGAATACCTTGGCAAATACTTATCGGAGAACCGTGTGTGTTCGTGTGTGTGTGTGTGTGGGTGCTGGAGTTCAGCTGATGAAAACAAAACACAGTGTCATTAAGTATTTATAAGCGAGCTGTAGACATTTGAAGGCCCTTGTTTGCGTATGTATTTCCATTTTCAAGTCGCACTGGGATTGCCCCCCGTTGCGTGGCCGCACAAGATGGCGCCCTGGGCTTTAACAAACACGCCTAGGTGGCTACGTATATCATTTGCCACTAAAAGTCAAGGCCGCTCATTTGAATACCGCCAGATAACGAATACAGAGGGCGACGGAGAGCCTCGTTATCCCTGCGCCAATTGGCCAAAGGCAGAAGGTAGCATTGCAGTACCGGCTGTGAGTGTAACACCCGCGTTTCACATATTTCTTGTGTTTTGGAAGGCGTAATGCAACAAATGAACTGTGACAGTTGGCCAATAAAGGCTACAGTAAGTAAAAAGCAGACTATGTATGTGTTGGCATGTTTCAATCTTAATTTAATGAAACATAAACTATAGAGCACAAAGTGGTGGCCCAGGGGCCAAATCTGGCCCGCCACAGCATTTTGTGCGGCCTGAGAAAGTGAGTAATTTCTGTTTTTTTAGATTTATAGGGAATATTTATTGTTTTCCTCCCCTTTAAATCAATAATTGAAATTGTTTAAATCCCTAATTTGGGGGTTAAAATCATTTTTTTTAAATCTGTTTTTATACATGGGCGGCTTATATGTGAGAAATACACTAGTGTGTAAAAACCAATTTTTTTCAAATTTTCCTCCCCTTTAAATCAATACTTGCAATTGTTGAAATCCCTAATTTTTGGGTAAAAAATCTTTTTTAAAAATTTGTTTTTATACACAGGGGCGGCTTATATGCGAGAAAATACACTTGTGTGTAAAAACTCAGGTTTTTCCTATTTTACTCCCCTTTAAATCAATAATTACAATTGTTTAAATCCCTAATTTTTGGGTTAAAAGCCTTTTTTTTATATACACAGGGGCGGCTTATATGCGAGAAAATACGCTAGTTTGTAAAAACCTGTTTTTTTCCCCTATTTTCCTCCCCTTTAAATCAATAATTGCAATTGTTTAAATCTCTAATTTTTGGTTAAAAGCATTTTTTAAAATCTGTTCTTATACGCAGGGGCGGCTTATATGCGAGAAAATACGCTTGCGTGTCAAAACCCGGGTTTTTCCTATTTTCCTCCCCTTTAAATCACTACTTGCAATTGTTTAAATCTCTAATTTTTGCGTTAAAAGCATTTTTTTTAAATCTGTTTTTATACCCGGCACGGCTTATATGCGAGATAAGTGTGTAAAAACCTGGGTGTTTTGTACTTCAGGCCACCTGGAAAGATGTCGCGTGCCGAGCCCTGGCAGTTACGACAAGAGGACAGCGACGCTGTGTGGAACGAACTGGCTTACTTCAAAAATCTCACCCGGAAACTCACCTTGGAAAAGTAAGTCACTCCGAGAACATCTTCTTATCTGCATCATCACGGACACTCGCATTTCATTTGTTTTCTATTGACGATGACCTTCCCGACTTCACGGCACCCCCTCAATCCGTCACATCATTACCCAACAGCGGGGGTCAGAGTAAGATCATTAGAGTCTCCTCATTTGTAAAATTGGCCACCCAAATCTTCACACATGAAAGCACTAGCGGATACAAAAGACGCAATCTCACCGAGGGTGTTTTTCCCGCCTGTAGTTCGCTTAATCCGATGAGAATCAGATGATAGCGCTTGTGAAATTCTCCATTATTTTAGACCGCCCGGAGGGAGGTCTCAAGTTCTCGCTCTCTTTGTTCTTAGTGGGAAGGACGGCAACTCAAATTGCTCCTCCGTCATTTGTGGGTGGATTATAATGAAGTTTGGTACTTGTAATCATTTAATAAGAATAATTGATTTTAAATTGATATATTTTTTACTGATAAAATTAAAGTAACATATTTTACCGTTTAATATACCCGGGTATATTAAATGATTTTTGCTTTTTTGAGCCTCCCGTTTGTGCGCCATTTAATATACCCTTGCCGTTTAATATACCCGGGTATATTAAATGGGGGTTATATGAAACAGCAAAATACCGTAAGCCATAAGAGAGTTATACAGGTTTATATTTAACATAAAATTAAAAACGGGATCGGCTTCTGGCCTGGTTGTTTGTTTGTTTACGTTCACTTTAGCATACCTCGTTTTGAAATTGGAACTCAGGTCAAATGGTTCAGTTTTTTTGCTTGCGTTTCATGAGATTAGGGCAACGAAACTGAACAACCCTTAAAACAGGGGTGTCAGACTCGGGTTAGTTCGCGGGCCGCTTTAACGTCAACTTTGTTTCACGTGGGCCGGACCATTTTAGATATAATATTTATTTATTTTTAATAAATGGATTTAAATAACTGGATTAAAAGTCCTGAATATTCCGTTTTTTAATAGATCTAAAACAATGTTTATTTTAGCTTTTTTTAATATATTTTTAGATTTTACAAAATGATTTTTGAACTAAAAACACAGAAAAAATGGATTAAAAAAATTACAATGATTGATTTAAAAGGGGGAAAATCAGGAAATTTAATATACATCTATACTCTTCATTTTAATTTGATCCTAAAACAGAAAGTCGCCACTCATGATTTACTTTCCCGGGCCACACAAAACGATGCGGCGGGCCACATTTAGCCCCCGGGCCGCCACTTTGACACATGTGCCTTAAAACGTCCTTTCCGATGCGTCTCCATCACCCTTAAAATTCGGCGTTCTTCGTAAAGCCGGCGCCCTGTCGTTTCTCCTTGCCTCCATTGTCTTGTTTGGTGACCCTCTGCGACGCCCCAAGCCAGAGTCCTGACTCCTCCCGACTCCTCCCATCTCCTCCCGTCTCCCCCATCCTTCACCTTTCCTCACCTCTCTCAAGCGTCTTTGCTTTTCCGCCTCGTCTTGGCCGCCCCCTGGCCCGCCGCGGTGTATAGTTTGAGGCCAGAATTGGCGCGTACCCCCTTCCTTCCCTCCGACGCCTCCCCTCCCCTCCGCTCAGCCCCCTGCCCTGTCCTCCTAATCCCAGCTGAGCTCATTACGATATAGCCCGGCTGCCTCTCTCCAAGCCTGAGCTGTCTGAGTTAATTACAGGCTAGTAGCCCAAGTGCCGCCGATGCTGCCTGTTAAGGGATGTCCATCGGCCGGCCTGTCTGCCTGGAACTGAGCATTGCGCCGGATGGTCACTGGGAAATGGGGGGCGGTGTTTGGGGGTGGTAAACAGACTGCTCGCAGGGTCCTTGAAACTCACCCATGAGGGAAAACCTCTTGTCATGACGAGGTTTAGTGTAGATCCCCTTCTTGTGGACTGCCTGACTGGCTACGCGTATTTTTTTCAGATTATCCGGCAGGTTAGATCACTTGGATTTGATCACCAAAAACTTTTGGGTTTTTAGGTAGGTAGTGTTTGGTGGGATGCTTTGGTCAGGTCCAAGTACCAGAGTGTCCTCCATTGTATAGTTGTATTAGCCATTTTGCTTAGGTGGTGAAGAATGTCCTGTTAGAATTGTTAGTTCCAATACAGATTTTAATTTTTTTAACTTCCAATCAGGTTTTCAGGACCGGTCTCTTGTGAGTATTTGGTGGGATGCTTCGGTCATGTCCAAGTACCAGGGTGTCCTATAGTAGAACTCCACTGTATAGTAATATTAGCTATTTTTCTTAGGTGATGAAGAATGTTAGAATTGTTAGCTCTGGACTTTCCAATGCAGAACTTCCAATTTAACTTCCACTCCGGTTTTCAGGACCCTTTTGTTTGTGGTCCGAGTATTTGGTGGGGTGCTTTGGTCAGGTCCAAGCACCAGGGTGCCCTCTATTGTATAGTTATATTAGTCATTTTCCTGTAGGTGGTGATGAATGTCCTGTTAGAATTGTTAGCTCTGGACGTTCCAATGCAGATTTTTTTTATACTTCCAATCAGGTTTTCAGGACCAGACTCTTTTTTTGTGGTCCAAGTATTTGGTGGGATACTTCGGTCATGGCCAAGTACCAGGGTGTCCTATAGTAGAACTCAATTGTTTACTAATATTAGCTATTTTCCTTAGGTGATGAAGAATGTCTTGTTAGAATTTTTAGCTATGGACGTTCCAATACAGATTTTTATTTTTTTAAATTTTCAATCAGGTTTTCAGGACCAGGCTCTTGTTTGTGGTCCGAGTATTTGGTGGGATGTTTCGGTTATGTCCAAGTGCCAGGGTGTCCTCCATTGTATAGTATTGTATTAATCATTTTCCTTAGGTGATGAAGAATGTCTTGTCAGAATTGTTAGTTATGGACGTCCCAATACACATTTTTATTTTATTAACTTCCAATCAGGTTTTCAAGACCGGGCTCTTGTTTTTGGTCCGCGTATTTGGTGGGATTCTTTGGTCATGTCCAAGTACCAGGGTGTCCTCCATTGTATAGTTTAGTTATATTAGTCATTTTCCGTAGGTGGTGAATTGTGGTGATTCTGTTAGAATTGTCAGCTAGGGATGTAATTTTTTTTTAAACTTCCGACCAGGTTTTCATTTCTTGTCCAAGTATTAGGTGGGATGTTTTGGTCATGTCCAAGTACCAGGGTGTCCTCCATTGTATAGTAATATTAGCCATTTTCTTTAGGTGATGAAGAATGTCCTGTTAGAATTGTTAGCTATGGACGTTCTAATACAGATTTTTATTTTTTTAACTTTCAATCAGCTTTTCAGGACCAGGCTCTTGTTTGTGGTCCGAGTATTTGGTGGGATGCTTCGGTCATGTGGGTGTCCTGTAGTACAACTCCATTGTGTAGTAATATTAGCCATTTTCCTTAGGTGATGAATGTCCTATTTGAATTGTTAGCGAGGAATCTTCCAACACTGATTTTACTTCTGATACAATTTTTCTCAAGTTGTTTTACCAATGCCAACTCGCGATAGACCAATACAAAAAAACAAACCTTACCAGTAAATGTCATTTTTTTGTAGTAAAGTGAGCCCTCCTCAAGAAATGCTCAGTCTACAAATATTACCCGATGCTCTCATACCTCCTTCATTTCCATATCGAAATGGTCTCCATCCGATATGTTTGCTTAGTGCTTTGATTCGTAAAAACAGCCCAATTTTGCCGAATTACAACTCTTGGGGCAAGTCGTCACAGCTTGCTCCTCCGTTGACCGCGTGATGATGATTAC
The DNA here is from genome assembly GCF_051989625.1 of Stigmatopora argus. Lineage (NCBI taxonomy): Eukaryota > Metazoa > Chordata > Actinopteri > Syngnathiformes > Syngnathidae > Stigmatopora > Stigmatopora argus. Next base: position 17,519,500 of record NC_135393.1, read on the forward strand.
GCCCGTGAAGGTTATGCTGTGCAACTGTCGAGCAATCATCGACTAATGGCTAATTAAATCCCGCTAGTTGAGAGTTTAGGACTGTTTTTTAAAGCTTTAAACACCAGCGGCGTTCATCGCTCCATTCATTCGTCTTGTACTTTTTTTGCTAGTCTTTCTTCTTCTTTGAGAGGGCGCACAGATGCTCCCGATCGGTTCTTCGGCAAACGACGCTGATAAAACGCCTTCCAGAGGTCCAAAATGACTCTTGACTGCGCAAGTACAGATGGGCTAACTCCCGCGCAGAGGGTCCCGCACAGTGCTAAGAGAAGCGTTACACCTGTTGTAATTTTGGAATTCTCTTTCAAGGTTGAGTGAAAAGGTGAAAATTGTGTTACATTGACTGGAGGAGCTAAAACGTGTTCAAAGTGTACGCTTTTGATATGCCGGATTATACGAGAGAAATTGGAAATTCAAAGATTTTAAGGCAATTTGAAGGGTGCGACTTAAATGCGGGGGCGGCTTATACGAGAGAAATTGTAAAATTCAACGATTTTAAGTCAATTTGAAGGGTGCGACTTAAATGCACGGGCGGCTTATACGAGAAAAAATGTAAAATTCAAAGATTTTAAGGCATTTTGAAGGGTGCAAATTAAATGTGCGGGCGGTTTATACGAGAGAAATTGTAAAATTCAACGATTTTAAGTCAATTTGAAGGGTCCGACTTAAATGCCCGGGCGGCTTATACGAGAAAAATTGTAAAATTCAAAGATTTTAAGGCATTATGAAGGGTGCAAATTAAATGCGTGGGCGGTTTATACGAGATAAATTGTAAAATTCAAAAGTTTTAAGGCAATTTAAAGCGTGCGACTTAAATTCATGGGCGGCTTGTACGAGAAAAATTGTAAAATTCAAAGATTTTAAGTCAATTTGAATGTGCGACTTAAATGCGTGGGCGGCTTATATGCGAGTAAATACGGTACATTCTTGTACACTTGCGTCACCTTTTACGCACGCTATTTAGCATCACCCTGATGGAATTGGGGCATAAAAATCCTAATAAGGCCTTATCAAAAGGGCCGTTTCCGTCAATTTACCAAGCGTTTCTCCAATTTTTTTTGTGGATTGAGATGTCCTGGTGGTGGACTGGTAAGAAAATATCTGCAGTGTGGGCCGGAAAATAACCGCAGTGGGATCCTTTTATCTAGCTCATTATGCGCCTTTCTCCACTCGGTGTCCGCACTCGTTAATTGTTGTAAAAGGTTTGTTGGTTAAAAAGAGGCAGGGATTATTTAGGCCTCGTAAGTAGTGTAAACACACGCGGCGGGCGCACTTTCACATGGAAGACGCTGCAGTCAGATAACATCAAAGAATAAATTAACCGGCGTTTACTGGCTGGGGGGGGCGGGGCTTGAGCCTTTGAGACATTTGCGGCGCGAGATCCTTTGCGCGGTGACCATTACGGACGGCGAGCTCCCCACTGAGCGACGTTGACTCTAATTAAGTTTAATAAAGTTTACCAGCGCGTTCCTCGTCTTTCTGCTCGTTTCATCTTGATTTGCTAAAAGGTAATACAAGTAATGAGTGTCTTTTTGCCCCCCCCCCCCTCCGGACCTCGGGCAGATTCGGAGGAGGGACATATTTTGCTCACGCAAACAGAATGTTTTATGCATGTTTTCAAATCAGTGTACTAAGGGTTGGTCGGGCCTTCATTAATTATTTGGGAAATTAATTCTTTTGAAAGGGGAAATTTGCTTGGCGCTTTGTAATTACGAGACGACATGCTGCATTCGGTGTTGCCATGCGGTTTTCGCTTCTGTCAAAGTAGCATACCTGTCAACCTCTGCCGATAACTGCCCTTATAAATGATTATGATTCCCCTTACAAACCCCCAAAAAACCTTACAAACACCGTACGACTCGTACGGTGTTTGTAAGGTTTTTTTGGGGGGTTTGTAAGGGGAATCATAATCATTTATAAGGGCAGTCATCGGCAGAGGTTGACAGGTATGAAGTAGAAATGAATGGCGACGGAAATGCGAGTAAACTCACAAGGTAAAATACATCTGTCGGCTTTTGTCAGAAAAGTGCGCTCAATGAGCAATTTCAATTTATTACCGTATTTTCTCGCATATTAGCCGCCTCCGTGTATAAGTTGTACCCTTAAAATTGCCTTAAAATCGTTGAATTTGACAATTTCTCTCATATAAGCCGCACCCTGATTCACAATTTTCACCTCCATATTCATGGTTTTAATAGGGAGTACAAATGTGTTACTTTGAAGGGAAAATCTTAAGAAAAATCATCATACGTGGTATTTCTGAAATACTGTATAAATCGATTTATAATTCGACATTCCTAAAGGGTGTTGCCTGCACGTAGACAAATTCAAAAAGGAAGTCATGTGAGCAGTACAACCTGGAAGTGTGTCCGTAGCGGTCTAGTTTGTCATCCTTAGGTTAGATGGCGGCGCTCTGAGCGAGCAATGGCAGGCACAATTAAGCGAGTTTTTTCACGTTTTATGCAAGATACGGTTAATTTTCTGTCTTGAAATTCATTCATAGATATCAAAATTAATCTGGTTTAGCGTTTTATCTGTTTATCTTTTCTCTATTTTGAAATAAATGACCGTATTGGTCGCATGCTCTTGCGTTATCGTGCATGCCAAGTCTAATTTATGCGCATATAAGCCGCACCTTCGATTTTTAGCAATAAATACGAGTATGCGAGAAAATACTGTACTTATTTAAAGCACGTTAAAAGGAAGTCACGTGACCGGTACAACTAGGAAGTGTGTCTGTAGCGGTCTAGTTTGTCACCTCTAGGTAAGATGGCGGCGCCCTGAGCAAGCAATGGAAGGCACAATTAAGTGAGTTTTTTTCACGTTTTATGCAAGATACGGTTATTTTTTTTTTTTAAATTTCATTCATAGATATCACAATTAAGTTGGTTAAGCGTTTTATCTGTTTATCTTTTCTCTATTTTGAAATAAATGACCGTATCGGCCGCATTGTCTTGCGATATGGCGTTTCGTGCATGTCAAGTGTATTTTGTGCGCATATAAGCCATGCCCTTGATTCAGTCATTATTTTTTTTGCGACAAATATGTGAGAAAATACAGTATCTGATTGTGTAAATGGCATTCCGATGAATTGCAATTATCCTCATGCGATTAAAATGTAGAATTATCGCTCCACCCTATTTGAAGCAATATGAAAAACACGTTTTTTTTATGCCTTAATCAAAATTTGGCTACTTCATTCCTTTGTTTTTGGCCCAGTGGCAAAGAAATCTGGTCAACATTTCTTCATTTCCATCAATCCATGTCTGCAACTGCAACTAAGACTAAACCTGCTGTAAAATGCTGATTTTCACAGGCATGGTCAAAAGGGGCTTTCCATTGCCCTCATCTAAAATACAGCCGCATGCTCGGAAGCCTCGGCGCGAGCCACCCAAGACCCTCTAAGAACAAGGAGCCCTCCAGCTGGAGTTTGACTACAGGGGTATCCCCCGACAGACCTCAAAGAAGAACAAGATGATTTTTTTTTTCCTCCAACAATGGAAATGCCAGAGGTCCTTCCACTTTCTTCCCTTGATTCCTTGCGATTTCTCGTGTTCCGAACAAGCCAGGCCGCGACGGCCCGGCTTTCGTACTCTCGTCGAGGTAGGAGACGTCGGATCAAATGACATCCAGTCTATTGCTTTGGGCTAAAGTCCTAGCGCTACGAAAGGCAGTGGGAGAATTACAAAAATCGCAAAAATGGGGGCAAAAGAGCAGCTGGAAACACGGGTTAGCCATGTGGACCGTTTCACCCGGCGACCAGAAGCCCGTTATTTGCTTATTCCACTAAAGTGTTCTTATTTGTAAATGGTTCCATTGTTGTTGACCTTGAATCCTGCAAAGACGTACCCCTTAGGGCTCAAATTCGTACTTTAACCCGATGCTAAAGAGGATAGTGACGGAATTCTTCCCCAATGCCTGATATGAAAAAATCAATCAAAACTTTTAGAGTTCCCCCTATAACCGTTTGGATTCGGGAAAATATATCCCAAGACAGTTTAACTTTACAGTGCAACATCCCCCGAAACCTGTGGCTATGAAATTTGCTTTACGCAAAATACTAGCCGGAGATTTTGGGGCCCGCAACAGCAAAAATATAACCAAGTTTTTGGCTGTCACTGACCATGTTTGCCTCCAATCGATTGGCATTGGAAGGGTCGGCAGCAAACAAAAGCTTATTTTTTTTACAAAATCATCTATGGCACATGTGTCAAAGTGGCGGTTCGGGGGCCAAATCTGGCCCGCCGCATCATTTTGTGTGGTCCGGGAAAGTAAATCATGAGTGCTGACTTTCTGTTTTAGGATCAAATTAAAATGAAGAGTATAGATGGATATTAAATTTCCTGATTTTCCCCCTTTTAAATCAAGAATTGTAATTTTTGTATCAATTTTTTTCTGTGTTTTTAGTTCCAAAATCATGTTGTAAAATCTAGAAATATATATAAAAAAAGCTAAAATAAACATTGTTTTAGATCTATAAAAAAACGGAATTTTCAGGGCTTTTAATCCAGTTCTTTTAATCCATTTATAAAAAAAAATCTAAATCCATAGCAACAACGCACTCAGACGAACAAACAAATTTAAATGAACTTGGATTAATATATACAGACACTCAAACATACGTTTAATGTAACTTTACACAAAACTGAATTCTAGTTTTGTCTTTTGTTACCTTCGTTTTCCGGGTTAGCGGTTTGCCACACCTCCACCCTCACGTTTGCTATCGATAGGCTGTTTGCTCTTGTATTTCCTTCAAAATATTCCGAAAATGATGCACACAAATGTCCTCACAATAGGATAACGCAAGACCACTTGCCAACGAGAAGTAGTCTTGAATGAGCGATCGCGGAAGCTAACAGGCTAAGGAAGGAATAACAGCCTACCCACGTATTGATTGTGGGTAATGAAGTTTTATTCTGAGAAAGGCTGCCATTGCCTATCGGTCGGTGTTGTGTGCACAATATACTTCATTACCCAGAAAGTCCTCTTTTTGCCCGCGCATGTGCGTTGTGCGTTTCCTGGTCGAAACTTGTCTGAATAAATCGTTCAGTGCTCGTAGATATAGTAGTTATACACGAAATAGATGCGGCCAAAAAAGACAGTGCGCTACAATGATAAACAGCCTCTCATGTCATGGCCACCTGGCTTGGTCGCATCTCGAAATTTTGATCGTATCGCGGGCAAATTATTCAATCAAAATTTTTCAGCATACCTCGAGCATGTCGTAGGTCGAGGTACCACTCTACCGTATTTTCTCGCATATAAGCCGTATTTGTCCCTCAAAAAAAGATGGCCGAATCGAGGGTACGGCTTATATGCGCACAAATTAGACTTGAAAAACTGCAAGGTGACAGACGAAACGCCATAATGCAAGACAATGTGGCCGATACGGTCATTTATTTTGAAATTTAAAAAAGATAAACAGATAAAATGCTTAACAAAATTTATTTGGACGTCTATCAATGAAATTCATGAAAATTAAAAAAAACATATCTTGCATAAAACATGTAAAAACTCACACACTTGCCTGCTATTGCTCGCTCAGGGCGCCGCCATCTTACATCTGTTATACACGAAAGAGATGCGGCAAAAAAAAGACAGTGCGCTACAATGATAAACAGCCTCTCATGTCATGGCCATCTGGCTTGGTCACATCTCGAAATTTTGATCGTATCGCGGGCGAATTATTCGATCGAAATTTTCGTCGTACAGCGAGCATGTCGTACTACGAGCATGTCGTACCACGAGCTGATCCTAGGTCAAGGTACCACTGTAAAAACGCTCCCCTACTTACAAACGAGTTAGGTTCCGAGCGATTGTTCATAAGTTGAATTTGTTTGTAAGTTGATTCAGTGCTATATTTTGTATTATAATTTATGTTTAAGGCCTATATAAGTATATTGAAGGTTTATATAAGTGCATTTGTATGTTTAAGGCTTGTATCAGTAACACGCATTGGTTTGTACTGAAAAAAACATTTAATAAAATGGAGAGAATATGTACAGTACTGTATAGAGAGAAAGAGAGATTTATGTATTAGAAACTGGCCGAAAGAAGCGATCTAACGACAATTGCACAGTTTTCTTCTTTTTTTCATCATAAATGATGCAGTAGCACTGTATGGCATAATTCAATTGATTTGCAAACTTTGTGCAACGTTCAATATTTGGGTCCTGCTGCTCCATCTTTCTGTTTATAAATGGTACTGACGGTCGAACGATTCAAGTTGTACGTCCGTGAAACACTCACCACTCTCACGCGCATCAAGCTTCGTTATTATTGCCACTCGTTTCAAATGAAATGGCTTGCCTCTTCCTTGCAACTCCCTCAATAGAAGCCTTTCGCTTTTTACCAACCATATTCAATAATGGATGCACGAGATATTTAATGATACAAATGAAAAAGGTTCTTTGCACACTGGAGATACATTCACGCACTTCCGCATTGCAACGAAGAAGAAGGTAGATGCTGGGTGAGCTGAGCCCTCACAGCGCCAGGCGTCGGTATTAGCGGCGGAAAGAAGCACTACTCGGGGAAAAAATACAAAATCGAACTTACGAACATTTTTCGACATAAACGCAATTTGCAGACATGTTCGTATGTACCGTTGTTCGTAAGTCGTATGTTCGTAAGTAGGGGAGCGTCTGTATATATATTTTTGGGTTTGGGCAGAAACCTGATCTGGAACAAGCACCTTCCACTTACTGCATATTTCAGCTCATTTGTCCCATTAAGAGTCGGGACACAGGAGGCCGCGCTGGTGCCTCATCGACTGGAGTTCATTTATGGAGGAAAATCCATAAAGGAGCGACACATATCCATCTGCTTCCTCACCCCCAGCGGCCCCTCAGGGAGAGTCATTTGTGTACTTATTTAAGCTGCGGTCAGCCATTAGAGCGGACGTTTACTGGACTGCCAGGGCTAAAAAGCTCATTATTTCCCTTGCTACAACTTTTTTTTTTTTTCTTCCCCAGGTCGTTTTTCCCGACATTCGTCCGGAAAACATCTCGCGGAAAAATAAAGGTGCCTCGTTAGTTAATTGCCGTTGCGATGGCGCCATTGTTTCGCAAGCGACCTCTTTAAATGTGGGTTTTTTTCATCCCGAATGAGGTTAACAGACGGTAGGACGACACCGCGTCGGCAGCAAAGGGGCGGGATTCGAGCTGCCGGTTGTTTCAGGTGCGGCGGTCTCGCCGGAGTTCGCCGCCGCCGTGTATCCTCGCCAGGCGTTGGCCCGGTGTCCTAATAATAACTTGAAAGTGTAAAGTCTTCAGAATGGCGCCGCGTAATTAGCCTTTAGCAGGAATCAAACTAATTGCGGAGTGGTAATTGGGCACACTTGACTGTGGCGTCGAGCGCAACGGAACCACGAGACCGCCTCCTACCTTGGCGTTTTATCTCACTTTGTCATTTTCATTTTCATGGGAAGAAATAAAAAAGAGACTTGATGACATTTCTGGGAATGTTAATGGGAGATTTTGATTTCATTGTAGTAGTGTCTTTGATTTTTATGGGGTGACAAAAAATAATTCAAGTCATTGTTTGACGCATCATGAATCATAAATGACACATTTTCATGTCATGGTGGGTTTTTAGAAAATGACATCTCCTTTCATTGTAAAATAATGTCATTTTTTTGTCAGTTTAAGTGTGTTAGAATCAGGGGGAAAAGTGTTAGAATTATTATGGAATATTCTATATGTGTTGTAAGCATTTTTAATAAGTAATAAGGCATTTTAATTACTTTTGTATAAGACTGGGACAAACTCGAGGTCACCCTGCTGGCTCCAGCTTGTTGACATAACACCTCACCCTCCAAGGACTGTTTACTGGGAGATCTACGAAGGACTCATAAATTGTTTTGTCTGGGACACCGGCAGTTTACCTTATAAAGAAATTATTATGCTTATACTGCAAATTCTTACGCAGGTGTTTTTCTTTCAATGGCAATTGTTTAAATCAGATTACCTTTGAATGTTTTGGTTATGTGCCGCTAAATGTACCGAAGAGTATGCCGCTCGTCAGAATGCACTGGGGGCTAAGACGACGCCACACGGCATTTTCCTTGCAAGTTGTAAGCAGAGTTTGTTGAAAGATGTTTTTCCTTTTTTAATTAAATATTACTAATAATGATTTAAAAGGTTTGAATCATTATTCCAACAAAAAGGATGGGATTTATTTCATTTGTGGGATCGTAATTTTTTTCCTGTTTCTTTTTTGCCATGATTGGTCCAGAACCGGTTTGGAAGAGGACTTGGACATGCAACGAGTCCAAGCTGCCACGGATCGGGCCATGGTCAAGGAACTTCACTTGTGTCTCACTGAAGAACACCAAGGTTTATTTTTATTATTAGTTCTGAGTTGGCCAGTATATATACATATACATGTATATGTATATATATGTATATATACATATACATATATACACACATATATATATACATATATATACATATACATATATATATATATATATACACATATATAAATATATACATACATATATACATACACATATACATACACATACATACATATATATACATACACATACATACACATATACATACACACATATATATATATATATATACACAGATATACATACACATAGTATATACATGCATACGTACACATATATATATATATACATGCATACGTACACATATATATATATATATATATACATGCATACGTACACATATATACATATATACACATACATATACATATATACATATACACATATACATATCATTTACATATACACAGATACATGCATATATATACATATATATATATATATATATATATATATATATATATATATATATATATATACATATACACATATACCTATCATTTACATATACACACATACATGCATATACATACATATATATACATACACATACATACACACATACATACACATACATACACATACATACATATATATACACAGATATACATACACATAGTATATACATGCATACGTACACATGTATATATACATGTATACACATACATATACATATATACATATACACATATACATATCATTTACATATACACAGATACATGCATATATATATATATATATATATATATATATATATATATATATATATATATACATACACATACACATACATATACATATATATGTATGTATGTATATATATATATATATGTACGTGTATATATGTGTGTATATATATACACATATATTGGACATACACATATACATACATGTATATGTATATTTTTATATTATCAATCTATTAATGGATTAATGATCTATTATCAATGTCTACCAAAGTCCATCTTTTTCACGGTGAACGTGAATTTTCCCACTTTGTTTTTGGTGGCATCATAATGGTATATTCTGCCTGGACATTCCAGAGTAAAAACGTTTCTATCTCCAACGTGACAGCACTTTTGACTCCCCGTCTTTGCCGACACGCCAGCTGAATTAACGAGGCGCCTCTCGTCGGAATGAATTGGACAACTCAATTAAGACTTGATCAAGGCCGCCGCTAATTGATCGGTAGATCAAGTGCTCTTCATCTCATCAACGCCGAGCGTTCCCGATGATGTTGCCGCCTGGCTTTTAATTCAGTCAGCAGCCTTTTTGTCAGCCGGTGACCGCCGCAACCGCCGTGGCTTTAATTAAGCCGTTCAATAACAAATCTGTCCTGGATCACTTTCATTTTCCTCCCACCGATGATGGCGCTAACGTTTCATTAAAGGATGCTACTAATTAAAAAGGAGAGTCCTTTGCCACTCACGCTCGAGGTGGGAAGTCGAAGAATCGAACTCATGAAATCAAAGGTGAAAGGCAATTTCAACATAAAAGAAAGGACCTTCCAAAATAAATTATTTGACAAATAGTCGTCCAACATGGACAATATTTCCTTAATCCGATCTGTTGGAATTCTTACGATGAAATGCACTCTTTTTTGATCGGTTTAAGGACTTGTGTGTGCATGTGTCACATTTTATTTTGAAAAAAAGCATTTTTTGATCTGACCAGATTGATATTGGAAATAATAGTAGAAGAAGAAGAGGGAGTTGTAGCCACTTGCCATTTCAACAAAACATTGCCTGTCTATTTGTACACGAACATTTGCCTTTTTGGCATATTTGATGAACTTCCATCATTTATTCGTGTCTAAAAATTCCGATCACATCGTCGATTTCCACTATGCAGAGGCAAACTCTTACATAAATGCTTTTTAATGTAAAATTTCTGTCACGATGGATCAGTGCGAGTCTTGGACTTTTTTTGCATACTCGCTAATGTACCTCCATCATTTATTCGTGTCTAAAAACTTCGATCACGTTGTCGATTTCCACTATGCAGAGGCTAACTCCTACATAAATGCTTTTTAATGTAAAATTTCTGTCACAATGGATCAATGCGAGTCTTGGATTTTTTTTTGCATACTCATTGATCAACTTCCATCATTTAATTTGTGTCTAAAAACTTCGATCACATCGTCGATTTCCACTATGCAGAGGCAAACTCTTAAATAAATCATTTTTTTATGTACAATTTCTGTAATAATGAATCAGTGCGAGTCTTGGATTTTTTGCATACTCATTGATCAAATTCCATCATTTAATCCATGTCTAAAAACTTCGATCACATCGTCTATTTCCACTATGCAGAGGCAAACTCTTTCATAAATAATTTTTAATGTAACATTTCAGTCACAATGATCCGTGCGAGTCTTGGATTTTTGCATACTCGTTTATCAGTGTCTAAAAACTTCTTAATAATACCCGAATAAATGTACGTTTTGTGTTTTGCACCCATTTTCCAAGGGTGAAAAAAACCCACAAAACTGGTAGTGACAAGCACCTCTGACATGATAACGCTTGGCAGATTTTCCGTCAAAAACTTTTCAATTATTCATGTAATTAGTGGCGGGCCCCGTCACCAGCCGTTTGACGGTAACCCGCGTGTCAGGAGCGATGAGGCGCTCACCTCAAGGCTGGCGGAAAATACGTTGCGAGCCACGACAACGTTCGCTCCAGGAACCTCGGCGACCTGATCAAAGAGCCGCGGGCTCCAGGCGTCAGCGCCCGGATTATCTTCCCGGCAAAGGCGGCACATGAAAGGGAAGCGGGGCCCGGGCGCCGTACACGGGAGGGGACGCTAACGCTAATGTATGCCGCCGAGCCTCCGACAGCCGGCGACTAGGGAGCCACCGCGTTCGTTTTCTCGTCAAGGTGACGGCTCACCGTCCTCTCGGAGTCGGATCGTTTACTCCCCGGCGCCGGTGACGTACGACGCGGCCCGCCTTCCGTCCTCGCCGCCGCTCCTTCTGATGGGATGCGACGTGCCGGCAAGACGAAAGAGACGGCTAATTCCAAGTAACAAACTTCCCGGGACAAAGCGTCGTATCAACGCGACTTTGTCCTCCGCTCGCCTTTGAGGCCGCCCCAATAGCTGACCCGGAATATCCCATGTCCGATCTCATTATTTTGCCCGCCTCGTCGCTATTTTAGGATCAAGGCTCTGCTTGTTTTTTTGACTTGAAACGGTCGCAGTTGGTTTGTCGGTAGCCAGTTCCCTGCCAGTGATGGCAGGGGACGTCCAATCCTTTTTGAACTGGGAGGAGCGGCAGCAAAGCAACAATAATAGCGGGAAACAAGTTCATTGGCTGGCAGCCCTCGCAGTTCAAATTGGATTGGATTGGATAACTTTATTCATCCCCTATTCGGGAAATTTCGTTGTCACAGTAGCAAGAGGGTGAGAATACAGACACAGTAAAAGACATTTTAGACATAAATAGATGGGTAATAAGTAAGCTAATAAATAAATTTATAAATAAATAAGCGTGTTGCTGAAATATATATATATACACGTGTATATATATACACACATATATATATATATATATATATATATATATATATATATATATATATATATATATATATACGTATACATATATGTATGTGTATATATATATATACACACATATACACATACGTGTGCATACACATATATATATATATATATATACATCCATACACATAGACGTAAATGCATGCAATAACAAGATGTTTTTCCATTGAAATATCCTGTTTATTTTTGTGTTTTTTCAGAGGGTGCTAACAAATTAATTTGTATTTAGTTCATTTCTATGGGAAAAAACAGATTTGAGATACGAGTAAATTGACATACGAGCTCGGTCCCGGCACGCATTAAGCTCGTATTTCAAGGTATTCCTATATTGGGAGTGGTAAACTCATGTAAATTCACAGCAGAAAGACAAAGAAAAGCACATGGATGGACATTTTACACCGTCAATAGCAGGCAAAATGTCAACTACACTTCCTTGTAAGGAAACAGAATATATTAGAAAGCACCTCAGCAATGATAACAAAGTTTTTCCCGCATTAATTTTCAAACATTTGCCACTATTCCAACATTTTTCCATTTCCTTGCAGATTATGAAATAAACACTCCATTTTGAAGTTGACTTTTTAGCTAAGACTCTGAACATTTTTCCCATTTTCCTGCCACAAAGTGCTTCACGAATGTTCCATACGAAGCAAATTAGAGCAATTGATTTAATGCGGCCCCTTTTTAATCATCCTATTGACCGAGCGGTCCGGGTTTGACGCCACGTGTCACAACAAGCACCTTTGTTCTGCTTTTCTGCTTTTCAGCGCTGCTTCACAAAGTGAAAGAAGAGCGTCGGGTCAGAAGCGCTTCTCCAAAAAAGACCCTCGTTTCTTCCCAGCGATTGGAACAGTCATTTATCAAGGTACAATGCTAGGTCATTACTTTTAGTTTTCTTTGTCACTCGCAAAAAAAATGGCAGAGCGAGCCGTAATTGCGTAAATTACCTTTAAATAATCTTCCAACTATCTTTGTTCTTGTCACAATTCCATCCAAGTGTCTTCAAGTGGACTCAAAATGTTCTTTGAACAATGGGCCATTCAGGGGGAATTAATCGGGAATAAAACGGAAATTCCACTTGAAAGTCACCCGTTTTTTAAAGGATACTTTGTCACCGGAATGATTTAAAGTCCCACGATTGGCTCGGAGGACTTTATTGAATTGGATCGATTGGATAGCACTGAGGCACACAACCTACAATTTTTTTTTTATGAACAAAAGGAAGAGCAAAAGACAGTTTTAATCCCGTTTGGGACATAAACATAGAAGTGTAATCTGTTGTTTCGATCAAAACATTTCACCCAAGACGGCTTCGATCGGGTGACGAATGACAACGAGGAACTGTTAACAGTGAAAAAAAATCCCGCTTTTAATATTTTTAAGATGATAAATCATTGGTTTTTCAATTCTTGCCGTTATATAGAGCCAAGAGGCCATTTATTATTCAGGAGACACTTCCTTGTAGTGTATTCTCTCTTGCTTACTTGCCTTACGATGATTTTTTGAACTTGTCCTGACCCACTTTCAATTTCGTATTCCGACTCATCACACGATAAAAACAACGAGTCTCGACGAACGTTTTCAATTCAGTCATATTCCCTCTTTCAACTACCAAGAACCGTTAAATATATATATTTTTTGTACCGAAATGTCAATAGTTATCGATCTATGCCAGTCTTGATCATGTATTTTCTTCAAATTTTTTGACTAGATGCTATCATTTAATTAGTGTGTGAGACCTTGTAATTGCGGGACTTTTAAATGCGACTTGGTCAACCGGCCTTCTGCTTTCGTGGCAGGCGTTAATTCAAGTTGAAAGGCAGTGTGCTCCACCAGCGGGCAGAGCAAAACACAAATGTGAAAAAGGGTCAAAAATGCCCAGAGGCAGAAACCCAGCAGGCATCCACTGTGCTGTGAAACAATCCCTGACAAAGATCTAATACCTAGACCAAAATTTAAAAATCCTAAATGCTTATACAAAAAGATGTAGAGCGTCTACTCACTGTTTAAAACACTTTCAATCAATGGTAGTTGGGGAATTAAAGTGGGTTAAATTAACGAAAATTGTTTGAGTTCTTAAAATGTTTAACTCATTGACTGCCATTGATACAGTTCACACAATGGGAAAATAAGTCAAATAAAAACTTGAACCTTATCATTGTACAACTGTTTTATCCTAATCTTCCACCAAAATGTGATTTGTACCAGTCCGACAAATGTGGTACATCGCGGTTAATGTAGACCAGGGGTGTCAGACTGGGGTTGGTTCGCGGGCCGCTTTAACGTCAACTTGATTTCACGTGGGCCGGACCATTTTAGATATAATATTTAGATATATTTTTTTATAAATTGATTAAAAGAACTGGATTAAAAGCCCTGAATATTCAGTTTTTTATAGATCTAAAACAATGTTTATTTGAGCTTTTTTATATATATTTTTCGATTTTACAAAATGATTTTTGAACTAAAAACAGAACAAAATTGATTAAAAAATTACAATGATTGATTTAAAAGGGGGAAAAAATCACGAAATTGAATATACATCTATACTCTTTATTTTGATTTGATCCTAAAACAGAAAGTCGGCACTCATGATTTACTTTCCCAGGCCACACAAAATGATGCAGCGGGCCAAATTTGGCCCCCGGACCGCTACTTTGATTTGCGATGTAGACCAAACATGGCCGCGATAATTGAAAAATCACAAAGTCTTATAACTTTATTTTTATTATTTATTTTCTTCAGTGCTGAGTCCTAGTAGCAAGAGTAGCATGAATTTTCACATTTTTATGAACTTTAAAAATATATACATATATTTTTTTAAATAGTTAATAGCAGAAAAAATCACCAAGAAGTGATTTTGCGATAAGTGAAGTCACGATAATCGAGGGAAGACTGTATACATACAAATATAGAAAGAAAAGTTAGCATCATTTTTAGCTCCATGGTCTATTATTTGTTCTACTGGTAGACAACTGCAGGTAAATAAGTGATCTATAGTTCAAATTGTCAGCTTGAGCAATTCTCTACAAAAAAAGATGTCCTACTTTGGCCACTTAAGTGTTGGAATCCCACAAAAAAGAATCCCAAATACCCTGTAAAAAGCATCGACACACTTCCCGATGCTCATCGAGCTGAAATCTTAAGATTTACTAAAATCCCCTGTGACATCACGCACTGCGGCGGTCGGACTTCTATTGTTTTTCCACCGCAATTAAATCATCGAAAGGACTCTCTGACCATTTATCGTAAAATGGCTGATATGCAAAAGTGGGGAATCCCACTGAGGCTTCAAATCCTTGATTTTTGTTTTTTATCTCCTAGATTGAGCATCTGGAGCGGAGGATGATGTCCCTGGAGGAGGAGACGGAGCTGCTGAGGGAAGAGAAACAGCAACTCCTCGAGGCCAACCAAGACCTGGCCCGAGATGGCCGTGAACTCCGAGCCTCGTTGGACCACCTCCAAACCCGGGAAAGCGTCCAACGCCAAATGGCGCAAGCCCAGGCGCGCGCCGCGGCTTCGACCCAGGTCAGGCTGTCGTCGCTAACCGTTGAAACAAAAAAAATGAGTTAGAAAAGAAATAAAACTACCATATTTTGCTGTTATATACCCCCCCATTTAATATACCCGGTTATATTAAATGGCGGACAAACGGGAGGCTCAAAAAAGCAAAAATAATTTTATATATATTATATTAAACGTCAAAATACGGTAACAACAACACTGTAACTCTAACACTAACAACAACACTCTAACAACAACACTCTAACAACAACACTAACTGTTACCCTAACACGTGTCAAAGTGGTGGCCCGGGGGCCAAATCTGGCCCGCCGATCATTTTTTGCGGCCCGGTAATGTAAATCATGAGTGCCGACTTTCTGTTTTAGGAACAAATTAAAATGAAGAGTATAGATGTATATTAAATTTCCTGACTTTCTCCCTTTTAAATCAATAATTGTCATTTTTTAATCCATTTTTTCTGTTTTTAGTTCAAAAATCATTTTGTAAAACATATTAAAAAAGGCTCAAATAAACATTGTTTTAGATCTATAAAAAACTGAATATTCAGGGCTTTTGATCCAGTTCTTTTAATCCATTTATAAAAAAAAATCTAAATATTTTATCTAAAATGGTGCGGCCCACGTGAAATCAAGTTGACGTTAAAGCGGCCCGCGACACTCCTGCACTACGCACTCTTTATGCCGTGACGGGGTGCATCAACGTTTTGCAGACTAAAACTACTTACTGCTGAATAAAGTCTGACTTGGAATTTTAATGAACTTAAGCATCTATAATTATGCCCCCATGAACACCATACAAATCTTGCCCAAAAAGCTGAGTTGACGTTTAATATAGTATATAGTATATTAAATGGCAGGGGTGTATTAAATGGTGCACAAACGGGAGGCTCAAAAAAGCAAAAATAATTTAATATACCCAGGTATATTGAACAGCTAAATACGGTAGTTTAACGCTTGTTTAACTCCAATTTGGCAGTCCGGTGAAATGGCCGCTCTCCAATCCCAACTGTCCGCCGCCGTCAAAGAATCCGCCGACCTGCGTCGCCAACTCCTGAGACTCAGGCAGGAGCTCGGCGTCGTCAGAGCGGCGAGGGACTTCCACCGGAAACGGGCGGCGGCGGGACCGTGCGGGATGGCCGCCAAGACCAAGTCGAAAATAACAAAGCTTGGCGCTCGGCGACGCCGCCCTCGCCGTCCTGCCGTCATCGCCGATCCAGCCACGGGCCGGCGAGGCCGCAGCCCCTCCAGGGACAAGTGGGAGGACGTCACCCCGGCGAGGTAATGGTACACGCACACCCAAACATACGCCAGCGCCGTGACTGGACATTTCGTCGACGGACACTTCGTCGACGGACAATTCGTCGCCAGACAGTTCGCCTAACCTTAACCACTATTCAAGAACACAAAGGAAATTCACATAACATATTCTTTATCAAAGATAATAAAACAGCAAAAACTCGCTCGACAACACAAACACATTAACATTTGGGTGTGTGGAAGTACTAAATGTGCCCGTCTCTAACCACACTACGCACAAAACGGTACCTACGTTAAATGGTTCCTACGTTGAGCGCTCCATGTTTGGAAAGACCCCAAACAGAATTAACGTGAAATTCACAGATGGGAGTTTTTATTTTTCTAACGTAGGAACCGTTTAACGTGGGAACCGTTTAACATGGGAACCGTTTTACGTAGGAACCGTTTAACCTAGGAACCGTCTAATGTGGGAACCGTTTAATGTAGGAACCGTTTAATGTAGGAACCGTTTAACGTAGGAACCGTTTAACCTAGGAACCGTTTAATGTAGGAACCGTTTAACGTAGGAACCGTTTAACCTAGGAACCGTTTAATGTGGGAACCGTTTAACGTAGGAACCGTTTAACGTGGGAACTGTTTAACGTGGGAACCGTTTAACATGGGAACCGTTTAACGTAGGAACCGTTTAACGTAGGCACCGTTTAACGTAGGAACCGTTTAACCTAGGAACCGTTTAACGTAGGAACCCTTTAACGTGGGAACCGTTTAACGTAGGAACCGTTTAACGTGGGAACCATTTAACGTAGGCACCGTTTAATGTAGGAACCGTTTAACGTGGGAACCGTTTAACGTAGGAACCGTTTAACGTGGGAACCGTTTAACGTAGGCACCGTTTAACGTAGGAACCGTTTAACCTGGGAACCGTTTAACGTGGGAACCGTTTAACGTGGGAACCGTTTAACGTAGGCACCGTTTAACACAGTCACCGTTTAACGTAGAAACCGTTTAACGTAGGCACCGTTTAACGTAGGAACCGTTTAACGTTTGAACCGTTTAACGTGGGAACCGTTTAACGTAGGAACCGTTTAACGTAGGCACCGTTTAACCTAGGCACCGTTTAACGTGGGAACCGTTTAACGTAGGAACCGTTTAACGTTTGAACCGTTTAATGTGGGAACCGTTTAACGTAGGAACCGTTTAACGTGGGAACCGTTTAACGTAGGAACCGTTTAACGTAGGAACCGTTTAACGTAGGAACCGTTTAACGTAGGAACCGTTTAACGTAGGAACCGTTTAACGTAGGAACCGTCTAATGTGGGAACCGTTTAACGTGGGAACCGTTTAATGTGGGAACCGTTTAACGTAGGAACCGTTTAACGTGGGAACCGTTTAACGTGGGAACCGTTTAACATGGGAACCGTTTAACGTAGGAACCGTTTAACGTAGGAACCGTTTAACGTAGGAACCGTTTAACGTAGGCACCGTTTAACGTAGGCACCGTTTAACGTAGGAACCGTTTAACCTAGGAACCGTTTAACGTAGGAACCCTTTAACGTGGGAACCGTTTAACGTGGGAACCGTTTAACGTGGGAACCATTTAACGTAGGCACCGTTTAATGTAGGAACCGTTTAACGTGGGAACCGTTTAACGTAGGCACCGTTTAATGTAGGAACCGTTTAACGTGGGAACCGTTTAACCTGGGAACCGTTTAACGTAGGAACCGTTTCGTGCGTAGTGTGTTTAGAGACGGGCACATTTAGTGAGCACATGCCCAAATGTTAATGTGTTTGTGTTGTCGAGCGAGTTTTTGCTGTTTTATTTTCTTTAAAGAAGAATATGTAAATTTCCTTTGTCTTCTTTAATAGTGGTTAAGGTTAGGCGAACTGTCTGGTGACGAAGTGTCCGGCGACAAATTGTCCGTCGACGAAGCGTCCAGCGACGAAGTGTCCCGTCGACGAAATGTCCAGGTACCGCCAGCGCTGCTTTGGTGCTCATTATTTTTCGCCGTTTCGGCCGCGACGACGCGAATATGCAGAACGGAAGCAAATGGGTGATTGAATTCCATCCTCCCGTCTAGTTGCTATTCAGCAGCCAATGAGGAATACAAGCAGAAATGATAGAGAGTGCGAGGGAGGACCCGCTGTCAGATCGCGCCGATGTCCCGGGACGCCCGACTCGGGGCTCATTGACTAAAAAATTTGCATGCCAAATTACCAGTCTCCGCGCACAAACTTGAAGCTCTGCCAGAAAAGCCCAGGGATAAGACGGCCGCCCAAGTCTCGCTACCTTTTCAGCGGCGCCCTTTTTTCCACGCCTGGAATTGACAGTTTGGCAGTCGGCTTTAACACGCCGATCCTTCTGCATATTCACGAACGCCGCCCAATCCTCCACGGCGCTACGGATCCCCCCCCCCGGCACGCGCTAAGGCACCTCGTCGTTGCCGCGTTCGCGTCGATTGCCAAGCGCGTCTTCGCGGCCTTAATTTGCCGGGATAAATTTTGAATGACCCCGCTCGGCGGCGTACCAGATGTCGACAAGCTGTTTAACACCCGCTAAATGAAGACCCATCAACCGTAATTATTTTCATGTATGTTTTATGCAACAAAAAAAAAAGTCACTGAGCCGTTTATTGAGCGACGGTCAAAGCGATTGGATTTCAAAGACTCGGAGTTAGCCCCGCCCCGTCTCAGACCCTCGCCTGGCCGACTAATTCATCAGATGGTAATCCGCCCCGGCCCACCCGAGGCAGTTTAACGGGGACCGGTTGCGGATTTTCCCCGGCTTTGGTAATGCCTTCCGTGTGGCTAATAAGCAGCCGTCTAATAGGCGCTTTACCTGCGAGGATTTGCCCGGACGCCGTCTCAACTGGGATGTTGTCTTATTCCAGACACGTGTCGACTCATTTGCCAGTCTTACCCGAGAAAGACGTTCTTTCCTTCCTTCCTTGGCGCTCATTTCGACGGCAAAGAAGTTTAAAAGCGGAACGTGACAAAGACGTCAGGCCCGTTAGAAGATGCCGACGTGGCTTTGTTTTCATCCTCGGGCTCTCGCAGGTCTTTTGCTCTTAAGTTTGAAACAGCTGGAGGCGGCCGATTGTTTTTAACGTGTCAGCGGTTTCGTTGTGAACGGGGCAAGAGAGGGTCGGGATTGGATGTTGTTACGCCAGAGAAATGACGGGTAGAAATTCATTAGTGGATATACACCGTGTCTGTTTTTTGCTCACAATTACAGTGGTACCTCGAGATACGAGCTTAATGCGTTCCGGGACTGAGCTCGTATGTCGATTTACTCGTAACTCAAATGAATGTTTCCCATAGAAATGAACTAAAAACAAATTAATTCGTTCCAACCCTCTGAAAAAACACCCAAAACAGGATATTGGATTGGAAAAACATTTTTATTTGTTCTAATTTGCCATCTATTAACAAAGTAACACATAACTAGTGGTTTAATAGCACTAAAATGTGTTTAATAGTACTAAAATCAGACTTTTTGCATGGCAACGCGCTCGTAACATAACATAAACAAATTTAAATGAACTTGGATTATGATGCTGACACACTCAAAAATAAGTTTTATCTAACCTTAAACTAAACTTAATTCTAATTTTGTTTGAAATTGTGATACAATTCTTCTCCCGGGTTGGCTCTATTGGCCCCGCCTCCACCCTGACTTTCAGATGCAACCTATCGAAGGTTGTTTGCTTTTGACTTCCCTTCAAAATATTCCCAAAATAATGCACACAAATGTCCTCACAATAGGATAGCGCTCGACCACTTGCCAATGAGAAGTAGTATATACTCCTCTCGTATTAGCGAACAAGCTCCGCCATTCGCACTGACTAACGGGGGGAAAAAACACTGAAAAAATGCAAGGCTCCGCCCAGTGCTCGCAGAGACAGTACAAAGAGGGAGTTGCAGGGAGAGAGACAGTGGCCATATTGTTCTTATGAGCAGCCTCTCGCGTCTATGTTCGTATATCAAAATTTGTCTCGTATCTCAAGATAAATATCTGCTCAAAATTTTACTCGTATCTCAAATTGCTCGTATGTCGAGGTACCACTGTATTTAGCAAGTTGTTTAACTTTGACTGTCGGCGACGTAAGGCCCTAATGATCATAAAAAAAGCCAAAAATACAAGATAAGTACTACCTAAGCAAAAAAAACCACGATAATATTTTCCTTCCCACCTTCTCGCCTATCTTGTGAAATCTCCGGGTGGGTCCGAACTCCCCCCTGACCAGTTTTAACCCTAACTAGCCTCCAACCTTGTCATGTTCCTGTTAGATCCCCTTCCTGCGGCACTCCCCCTCGGCTTCTCCACCTTAATAAACCCACCGGCGTAAATGTCACCGGCTTCCGCCTTCCCGTCAAAGGTCACCGTCAATAACGGCGTGGCGGGCGCGTTTTCGCGTCAGCCCCGAACGCTGCCGTCCGTCCGCTCGGCCGCGCACGTCTGTCACCCGTCGGCGGGCTAATGAAGGCCACGGCCGCCCTCATACATGTCGATGCGTTGACCGTCGGCAACAGACGCCGCCGCGCTTTTTCCACTTAATTCGCAACCGCATTTACACTTCCTGCTTAGGAATGGGATGGGACATTGATTTTCTGTTTAAAAGGGGAGCTTGAAATGCACATATTTTTGGTCCAAGTCAACTAAATCAAGCCAAAAAAGGCAAATTGGTCCGACCGAGGGTGCCGAGTCAACTCTCGCTCGCCGTGTAATGAAGTTCAACTTTCCCCGCAGCGACGGCGAGGAGTACTCGGACAGCCTCGACGACGGGCCCCCGGGGACCGGGCAACGGCGGAGAAAGGTGAGTTTGCCTCGGCGTCTTGGCGTCTTGACGTGGACGCCATGGCGCACGCGCATCCTCATTGAGGAGGGAAATCAAGTCGGCTGTCAATTTCGCATCTACTAGCGCAACTTAGGTTTACAAATTAATCGTCTACGTTTGCCCAATTAAGGCTACGGCGGGGTTGCGAGATTAGAAGTGGAATGAGGGGCTGCGGTAAATATGATGGAGGGGGGGTTGAAAAGTTTCAAAAAGTAGATTGAAGGTTTTATTGATAATCAAAAGACTCGAGAGCTGTATTTTTTTTCTCCCTTTTTTTTTAGTAAGAGAAACAGTATTTTTTTTGTAAAAAAGTAAATATATGCTTTAAAAGATTTTTTGTATGAATTAATTTTAGTGAAAAGCAAATAATTAGCAATTCATATCTGGATTTAAAATTCAATTAAATAAGCACTTTCTGGAAAATTGGGTTTCATTTTTTTGTTTGAATTAATTTTAGTGAAAAGCAAACAATTACCAATTCATATCTGGATTTTTAAAATTTAATTAAAGAAGCAATTTCTGGAAAATCGGCTTTCATTTTTTTGGGAATTAATTTTATTGAAAAGCAAATAATTAGCAATTCGTATCTGGATTCTTAAAATTTTATTAAATAAGCAATATCTGGAAAATCGGCTTTCATTTTTTTAAAAATTAATTTATATTGAAAAGTAAACAATTACCAATTCACATCTGGATTTTTCAAATTTCATTAAATAAGCAATTTCTGGAAAATGGCCTTCCATTTTTTAATTGTATTTTTACTAAGAGTTTTTTTATGTAAAAGAAAAACCTTTCTAAATCATGAAAAATTATCTGAAGTGTTAAAAACTGTAATTAAATAGCAATTTGTAAAAAAAAAATGGTCAATTTAAATTACTTGTGAAATGACAAACTGAGAGTTAAAAAAGAAATAAATACATTTTAAAAAAGACGAACAAATGCCACACTCAACATTCATTGGCTGCCATGCAAAAGGATTGGACGGCGGTGACCCCTTGTTCACCCATAAATAATTCAGGGCGAGAAAGAAAGGGACGGACATTGAAGAGCTCTGCATTTTTTCCTTTTTTCTTGCTTGAACTTTCCCGGATTTGTTGCCGTCTTTCTTGGCTTGATGTCAATGCTATCAATTTTTAAAGCAACCACTTTTTGTATTCCTTTGTTGGCAAAGACTCGCCGTCCCTCCAGGCCATCCGGCCCGGTCGCTGTCCGTCAAACGTCTTCGCAACAGTACACGGTAGCCCCCAAACCTCTTCACCGACTCCCACTTTTGTCTTTTTTTTTTTTTTTTTTTGAAGGGCTGAGGCTTAAAAAGTAGATTGAAAAATTTGCCCAGCAAATTGGCCTTCTGTGCTGCTTATTTAAATCCTCTGCGAAATCACCCATTTGTGGTGGAAAATTGGAATTTTCACTCTGGAGAAATGAGGCGATGAATTTCAATCAAGTGCGGAGAATTCTCCTTTGGTTTTATTTTGAAAAGCCGGAATGAGCGACGGTAAATCAAGGAATTAATCCACAAGGTGTCAATTATTATAATTTAATCGGAGATGTTGTTGACCTGAAAATTGTCCAAAAGATAAATATGCATAATAATGAATATTTTCTTTGGTTGTAATTTTTTTTCCTATTTGAAATAAATATATTTTAATGGGTATATTAAGGTATTTAAATCTCATATTGGGAAATATCATAATAACATTTCACTAAAACATTGTAGTATATCATTATTTATGCTTTTCATCTATTTAGCAAAAAAGGGAAAACAAAAGCTATTCTATTTTAAGTTTTAAAAGTTAATTTTATTCATTTTAATGTATTCTCCAAATCACAAAAATAATCATTATTGTTTTACTTTATTTATTACACAACAAAACAAAAACTGCATATGTTAAAAAGCAACACATTAATTTTCAATGCTATTTCATTTTTTTTAAATCTCACTAAAATGTAAACAAAAACATAACAATAGTATCTGATATCTGAACTCATCACAAAAATAATCATTATAGTTTTTATTTATTACACAACAAAACAAAAAATGCATATATTAAAAAGCGAAAATATTAATTTTCAATGCTATTTCTTTTTTTTAAATCTGACAAATATGTAAACAAAAACATAATATCTGTACTCATCACAAAAATAATCATAATTGTTTTACTTTATTTATTACACAACAAAACAAAAACGGCATATGTTAAAAAGAGAAATATGAATGTTCAATGCTTTTTTAAAAATCTCACTAATATGTAAATAAAAACAACAATAATATCTACTCATCACAAAAATAATCATTATCGTTTTACTTTATTTACAACAAAACAAAACAACAACTGCACATGTTAAAAAGGAAAATATTAATTTTCAAGGCTATTTCATTTTTTTAAAAATCTCACTAATATCTAAACAAAAACATAATAATATCTGATATCTGTACTCATCACAAAAATAATCATAATTGTTTTACTTTATTTATTACACAACAAAACAAAAACGGCATATGTTAAAAAGAGAAATATGAATTTTCAAAGTTTTTTAAAAAATCTCACTAATATGTAAATAAAAACAAAAATAATATCAACTCATCACAAAAATAATCATTATTGTTTTACTTTATTTACAACAAAACAAAACAAAAACTGCACATGTTAAAAAGGAAAATATTAATTTTCATGGCTATTTCATTTAAAAAAAAATCTCACTAATATCTAAACAAAAACAAAATAATATCTGATATCTGTACTCATCGCCAAAATAATCAGTAATTAGTTAACTTTTGATAACCGCCCTCCGTACAAGACTAATTACGTTGAAGTAAATCCATAAAATGGGCAGAAAAGTCAGTCATTGGCTCCAACAGATCGGACTTAAGTCCCGCCCCCAGGCTGATTAGCGACATGACTGTCATGGCGAGCTTTGCTCTTTAACAGTTCATCTCCCGTCGCCTGAGCGCGGCTTTTTGCGTGATCAAACGCGCCGCTGATGAAATCATACCTGACCGTCCCAGTGTGTGAATGTGTGTGTCTTTGTGTGTGTGTGTGAGGCGGTTAGGGGGGCGGCTTTGATGTCACTACAAACGATCCGGCGCCCGGGAGATGTCACACACACACGGGCGCAAATGACGCGTCATAGCGTAGCACCGGGAGACAGTTGATTGAACAAAGGCGGCCTCCGCCGGCTCGCCGTCACGGCTAATATCGCTGAGCGACGTCGCCCGGGAAAGCGCTCAGGTGAATTATTCAAGCGCCGGGTGATTTGTCTTGTCGTGTTAAACCGAGAGCGCCCTGTGATCACGCCGTCGTCGGCGGGAAGCGCAACGTGTCCGACGTTTGTGTTAGATTACGCGCCGTGTCTTGACTGTTCTCGCGTTTTTAGTTCGACAGGTGGCGGCTGATCGGGGACGCCGCGATGGCGGTGGCGGCGGATTCCGGAGGGGAGCGGCGTGATGACGACGCCGGCGAGCAAGGTATCGAACGCGTATTGCCAAACGATGAAAAAAATCTGTTGAAAATGTCTTAATTTGGAAACTATATTGTATATTGATTGCATCATATGGGGGAAATATTTATTCTCTATTTTATAATTGGATTCATAAAGAAAAAAATCATGTTTGACTTGTAGTGTAAATGCAGAAATGTCATTTAAATTGAATAAAAACTATATTGTATATTGATTGCATCATAAGGGGGAAATATTTATTCTCCATTTTATAGTTTGATTCATAAAGGAAAAAAAATAATGTTGTAGTGTAAATGCAGAAATATCATTTTAATTGAATAAAAATGTGGTAATAAACTTTGGTGGGCCACGCAAATGAAAGTGGTGGGCCGCATTTGGCCCGCTGACCTTAGGTTTGACACTGAAAGGTTAAAAACGTGTCAAAACATTCATTTATTTTGAAAGTTAAGTATCGTGCTCACTTCCTCAGTTTTGATGTTAGTAAAAAAGCAAAATGTGAGAATAAAAGTTTTTTCAAAATGAATAATTAATAACATAATTAGTCAATGAGATTATATTGCGATTTTTTTTGTACATGTCGCTGTTTAATGAGACTAAAAAAAAGGGTGACAAAATCATTAAAATTCTCCTCACTCACCACAAAATATGTTTGCGTATCTTTCTTCTCAGACGACAAACACGGCACTCGAGGCCAGATGAAGAAAAAATGGCGTCTCACAAAGTCTTCCCACCCCGCCTCCTCTTCCTCCCTACATCGCCGCGTCCAATCCCTGCAGCGGCGTGTGGACTCACTACGTCGCGCCAGGGAAGAGGCCATGCTTTCATCCCGAGAGCTTCGGCGCACCAACCAAAAAATGGCGGCGCAACTCGACGCCCTAGCTGAGAAAGTCGGCAGCGGCAAACAAATGGCACAGGTAACTTTCTTCCTTTCACTTTGGCGCCCATCACATATTTATCACCGGATTGCGCACGGACGATTGGTCTCCTTGTCTCGCTCCGATCAATCTTTTAACAGTAGCGCTGTCGCTTCCATTTTGCTTTCTCCGAGCTCGCAAAAAAAGTTAAGTTGTATTTAAGCCACTTTAAGACTTACGCACGCCGTGACCCATCTCAATGTGGGCGGAGCTTAACATCCATGCTGTCTATAAGGCGCTTTTTAAAAAAAAAATGTTATTGGTCAGTGGCAGTTTAAACTGCCACTGACCAATAACATTTTTTTTTAAAAGCGCCTTATAGACAGCATGGATGTTAAGCTCCGCCCACATTGAGATGGGTCACGGTGTGCGTAAGTCTTAAAGTGGCTTAAATACAACTGTTTTTTGGGCTATTT
Source organism: Stigmatopora argus (assembly GCF_051989625.1). NCBI lineage: Eukaryota > Metazoa > Chordata > Actinopteri > Syngnathiformes > Syngnathidae > Stigmatopora > Stigmatopora argus. The sequence goes on from NC_135393.1 coordinate 17,545,864, forward strand.
TAACCCCGCGTGAAGAAAACATTAGTCTGACAGGCCTTCCAAACATCTTTGGCGTTTTCCAATATGGCCGCCGGAGGAAAGTACCTGATTAGGTGTCAGTACGTCTGCACGTTCAGGGCTCTGGCGCTATCGCCAAGCGGACTGGCGGTCACGGGTCGTAGTCCTGACCTTACACTGGCACACACACACATATACACACAAATACACACATACACACAAGGGTTGTGTCGGAGAAGCATTGTTGTCTTGTTTTCCTTCTCGTACTCTTGCAGTATTAATGTCGCCGCGCCACAGAAAGTGGGTTTTCTTGCCCTCCCTCGCCTGGGAAGGGCGAGAGGCCGACCGACTTTGGGTCCGTTCCAGACGGTGGCGCGTAATTGGCTTAGGAAGTCTCGGCAAGGGGCGTCATGTGAGGGAGAAAGTCTAGGACACGTTCACGGGAACTTGTTTGCTTGGAATAGTGGCAGCGCCAATGAAGGGTTTCTGGGAAAATTGTGACTAATATTTTGGCATCTGTAAAAAATTAAATAAAATTAAAAAAAAACTTTTTTTTTTCCATTAAAAAATATATATACATAGAATATAGTAGTGAGCGCCCCGTTGGAGTGAGTGGTTATGGCGTCGGCCTCACAGGTCTAGGGTCCTGGGTTCAAATCCAGGTCACGTCCACCTGTGTGGAGTTTACATGCTCTGCGTGGGATTTCTCCGGGTACTCCGGTTTCCTCCCACATTCCAAAAACGTGCATGCTAGGCTGATTGGACACTCTAAATTGCCCTTAGCTATGATTGGTTGGCTGTCTTCTCTCCTTGTGCCCTGCGATTGGCTCTCAGTAAATTAGATGAGATGAGATAGAATATAGTACCCACGTAATACCATTTCCAGAAGGCAGTATTTTTTTTTCAAACGCTACCTACAATCCAGCTATGTTTTTCTGGGAAAATAGTGACTAATATTTTGGCATTGGGAGGGAAAAAAACATTTTTTTAATTGGGAAAAAAAAACGATATATATTTAGACCAGCAGTGTCAGACTCGGGTTGGTTCGCGGGCCGCTTTAACGTCAACTTGATTTCACGTGGGCCGGATCATTTTAGATATAATATTTAGATTTATTTTTTTTATAAATGGATTAAAAGCCCTGAATATTCCGTTTTTTATAGATCTAAAACAATGTTTATTTTAGCTTTTTAAAAATATATTTTTAGATTTTACAAAATGATTTTTGAACTAAAAACAGAAAAAATGGATTAAAAAATGACAATTATTGATTTAAAAGGGGGAAAATCAGGAAATTGAATAGACATCTATACTCTTCATTTTAATTTGATCCTAAAACAGAAAGTCGGCACTCATCATTGACTTTCCCGGGCCACACAAAATGATGCGGTGGGCCAGATTTGGCCCCCGGGCCGCCACTTTGACACATATGATCTAGACTATAGTACCCACGTAATACCATCCAAAAGTTAACTTGAAAATTTCTATCATTTCTACTTCAATATCACTTATTAGAATGTTTTCCTGTGCAGTCCTGACCCAAAATCTTAGCTGGAAAAGGGAAAACAAAAGGGTAAATAACAATAACGATTTCTGGGAGAAAAGGCATTAGCACCCAATAATATATATATATATATATATATATATATATATATATATATATATATATATATATATATATATATATATATATATATATATATATATATATATATATATATATATATATATATATATATATATATATATATATATATATATATATATATATATATATATATATATATATATATATATATATATATATATATATTAATTACACCCCATTTTAAAAGGAGAGCGAGCACATGTTAAAAAGTGAAAACTTTGAAAAAAAAATCTTTCTTTTTTCAAATGAGATTGACTTTGAAGAATCGCTAAAGTTATTTAATGTGGAATAAGAAGCTTATAAAAAAGCACAGGTGACTGTTCCTGTCATGCATCTCATCCACATATAAGATCATTTTCTTAAGCGCGAGGATTACTTTAGTGACGTTGTTCGTGTTTTTACCTGCCTTATCTTTTTTTAAGCGTGGAATGTCTTACCCTCCCCTTTCATGTAAAGTGTGCGGATTATCATTGGATTAAAGGGACCATTGACTGATCCCAAAAAAAGAAAAAAGAAACTTTCCAGTATTAGTAGAATTTAAATAAAAGGTCATTTTTTTACGGATCCAATTCCCCAAAACTTTGCATCCGAAACCACAGTTCCTTTTACAGATGTTTATATATATATATATTTATATATATATATATATATATATATATATATATATATATATATATATATATATATATATATATATATATATATATATATATATATGTGTATATATATATATATATGTTTATATATATATATATGTATATATATATATGTTTATATATATATGTGTATATATATATATACATATACATATATATATATATATATACATATACATATATATATAACATATTGTAGCATTAGCACTGCTACATTGAAGCTAATGGCGTAAGACAATGTATAGTTGCACTAATTAATTTAGCCTGCTAAGAATCAATAGCTGAAATCTTCATATAATATTAATTTAACAATTTTAACTGTTTTGCTAGTTTACAGCATGTGCTAACAATTCAAAAAAGTAAAAATTTTACAACTCACTACTTGTAAGAGCATGTTTTTTTGTGTAAAGTTTTACAGCACATGTGTCAAAGTGGCGGCCCGGGGGCCAAATCTGGCCCACCGCATCATTTTGTGTGGCCCGGGAAAGTAAATCATGAGTGGCGACTTTCTGTTTTAGGATCAAATTAAAATGAAGAGTTTAGATGTATATTACATTTCTGTTTTTTTCCCCTTTTAAATCAATAGTTGTAATTTTTTAATCCATTTTTTTCTGTGTTTTAAGTTCAAAAATCACTTTGTAAAATCTAAAAATATATTTTTAAAAAGCTGAAATAAATATTGTTTTAGATCTATAAAAAACTGGATATTCAGGGCTTTTAATCCAGTTCTTTTAATCCATTTATATTAAAAAAATCTAAATATTATATCTAAAATGGTCCGGCCCACATGAAATCGAGTTGACGTTAACTCGGCCCGCGAACTGACCCGAGTCTGACACCCTTGCATTACGGTAAATGTAATATACTTTGTGTTTTATTTCCAAAAACAAACATTGTAGCATTTTTAATAAAAAAAACAATTTAGGCGGACGCTTAAGTAGTTAAATTGGGTCATTAGTTTTTTCTGGGGCCTGGGGGACAATAATATCACATATCGGCACCAATTTATCCGACGAAATATCGCCTACGAGAAATTTTCAATCCCGTGTTTTGGTTCCATCTGTTTTTTGGCACTTGACATTTTTTTCCCAGCAAACATCTCCTCAAACGTTGACAGCCAGTCTCGGACACGTGGCTATTTCTGCAACCCATCCGCCCTTATTTCTCTCGCGACATGATTGACTGTCACTCCGGGCCACGTTTGTCACTACAGGGCCGCTGTCTTTTCCGCCTAATGGGGCGCCGGAGCGTCACGCTCCCGTGTCAGTGTCACGTCTCGCCGAAAAGCACCGGAAACCTAAAACAAGAGGGTTTCTATTAAAAGGTGTCAGCCGCCAAGCAGATATCAATAACTTGGGTGTACGCGGGGGCGGAGTGCGAAGCTGGGGGATTCTGCGGTTTCAATTGCGCCGATGTGTGACATACATCTTCACGTATTGGGTGTCCTGTTAGGGCCATTAGGCCTTCATCATTTTCATTTGTTTGCGCAAATTTGCTTAAAAGCGTCCACGTCGATGTTTAGCATCATCAATACGTTGCTAATGTCTTTTAGCAGCATGTTTTCTTTCTCGGGGAATTCAAATTGGAATTCATTTTCGGGAATTTTGGAGACATCTGCATTGCGCAGACAAAAAAGTAAGAAATAAAGCTAGCCGGAGATGCTAAAATACGATGTAATATACGTTTAATGTTTTGGTAAGTGGACAAAATACCTTTTTTTCCTAAGGAATTGAAATTGGCATTTATTTTAATGAGTTTTAGAGCCATATTTATTGCGCAAACAAAAGTAAGTATTTTTTGGGTGAAATACCGTTAGCTGCGGATGCTAAATATTAGCGTTCAAACATAAAATATATGTTTAATGTTTTTGTAACTGTACAAAATACTTTTTTTCCTAAGGAATTTAAATTGACATCCATTTTCATGACTTTTGGAGCCATCTTCATTGGGCAAACAAAAAAAAGGCATTTTTGGGGTAAAATACTGTTAGCCGCGGATGCTAAAATATTACCGTTCAGTTCAAACATAAAATATACCTTTAATGTTTTTGTAAGTGGACAAAATACCTTATTTTCCTAAGGAATTGAAATTGGCTTTCATTTTAATGAGTTTTGGAGCCATCTTCATTGGGCAAACAAACAAAAATGTCATTTTTGGGGTAAAATACCATTAGCTGCGGATGCTAACTATTACCGTTCAAACATAAAATATATGTTTAATGTTTTTGCAACTGGACAAAATACAGTTTTTCCAAAGGAATTGAAATTGGCATTCATTTTAATGAGTTTTTGAGCCATCTGCATTGGGCAAAGTAAAGAAAAGTCATTTTTGGGGTAAAATACCGTTAGCCGCGGATGCTAAATATTACTGTTCAAGCATAAAATATACGTTTAAGGTTTTTGTAACCAGACAAAATACCTTTTTTCATAAGGAATTGAAATTGGATTTCGTTTTAATGAGTTTTGGAGCCATCTGCATTGGGCAAACAAACAAAAAAGTCATTTTTGGGGTAAAATACCGTTAGCCGCGGATGCTAAAATATTACCGTTCAAATACGTTTAATGTCATATACGTTTAATGTTTTAGTAACTGGACAAAATCCCTTTTTCCCCAAGGAATTCAAATTGAATTTCATTTTCCATGAATTTCCGAGCCATCTACAATGCGCAAACAAAAACTAAATATTTTTGGGGTAAAATAATGTTAGCCACGGATGCTAAAACATTACCCGTTTCATGTTTTAGTAACCAGTTTCATTTAAAGCCACAGACGACCAAAGTTTTGCCATTTTTTTCCACCCTTCAGAAGCTGTCATCCGAGCTAGCGGGCGCGGAGCAGCAGAAGAAGGTTCTGGAGATGGAAGTGGAGCAGTGGAGGCAAAGCACTTTCCCCCGCCGTCTGGTCGATTGCTCGTGCCAGGCTTTGGAGGTGGAGGTCAAACAACTGCAGGCCAAAGTCAAGGTCGGTCTGCCCACGGGACACTTCATTAGGCACAGCTCATTCTATCTTGGGAAAAGATTTGTCGATGAGTTGCCGTCTAGTCACCACCGTCCCTTTCTTCCAGGGCCTTCATAAATTAAGCAACAAAGTAGGGAACGTCAAAGGACCGAAATCGGGTAAAAAAAAATAATAATTGGGATTTTTCAAATGTATTTGGCTTGCGTTTTTAAGTAGGACCTCAATGGTTATACGTCAATGGCCGTGAAACATGATCACTTTCTATGGCAGTTACTGAGTTACCATAACAAGTAACAAAACAATCCAGACGTATGACGCAAAAATGGATTTGCTACACGCAATTAATTTTATAATTTGATCATTTGTAGGCACACTATTGAATCAAAGCTCAATTCATCACACTGGGTGACCAAGTTTATTCTCGGTATAAGTTCAATAGTATAAAAATAATGGTATTTCTAAATATATTTTTTTATTCTTGGTATAAGTTCATTAGTATAAAAAATGATGGTATTTCTAAATATATATATATATACCGTAATTACTCGAATATAACACGCAGGTTTTTGCAAAATAATTAATTGCAATAGTTGGGGGTGCGTGTTATAATCAAAAACTAATTTTTATTTTTTTATTTTTATTTTTTTTATTTTTTATTTTTTATTTTTTTTTTGTGTCTTGTTACATGGCCCTTAGCCTGGTGCTTTTTCTTGCCAAATAAATTGAATTGAAATTGAATTGAATAAAATAAATTACAAATTTTCGATCGAAAAAAGCATTGTCAAACTCACTTTGACGCACGGATTTTACGTCATCTCGTAGAGCCGACGCACGGATTTTACGTCATCTCGTGAAGCCGAGACCACCACTGCCCCCCTCTAGCCTCGTACCCGTCTCAGTTCACCCTCTCTCAGTTCAGTGTTATAATCAATAACTAAAATAAATTACAAATTTTCGATCGAAAAAAGCATTGTCAAACTCACTTTGACGCACGGATTTTACGTCATCTCGTAAAGCCAATCGGATGATGTGTTGTGGGAGGAAGAGGAAGTGGATGAAGGAAGCGTGGACGTTGATAGGATTCTCAACGAAGAGATGTATGAGAGGACAGACAAAGAGAGAGAGGAACTTTTCATTTGAAGGATTCTAATGAATAAATTTGTTTGAACAAAACAATCATGAAACGAAGAAAAAAAGGTAAGATTTCTGATTTTCGTCAGCGGGAAATTTTAGGTGCGCACTATATTCGAGTACTGCGTTTTTCCAGATTTTTTTGGCCCAAAGTTATACCTGCGTGTTATTTTCGAGTGCGCGTTATATTCGAGTAATTACGGTATATTATTTTTATATTATTATTTTATATTTTTTATATTTCTAAATATATAAGATATTCAATGTTTCTAACCTAATTTTGGTGTTCCACCAAAAAATGGTGTATTTACAAACCCGAAAAATAAGATAAAATAAAATAAATATATATGTATTTTATTTTTCAGGTTTGTTGGAATCACCCTTTTATATGACTATAATATTTTGATACTTCAGCTCAAATTGGGGCGGCAAAAAAAGACATTTAGATCTACTTTTTGCCCCTCCTTAATCCATTTCTTCCACATCAGATGAACACATTCTCCAAACCAGTAGACTCTCGCTCCCATGCAAAAACATGCGACTGGGCCAAGACGAGCATTCCCGCGTTGAATTAAATTCCCTATTTGCGAGCGACACCCTTTCTATCATCCACTTTGGAAGACGCGCTTCCCTCTTAACCTCTTTTAGTCCCCCCCACCACATCACCCGCCTCCACCTCTGCCGCTGTAACTCTAATGAGGAGGCATGCTGCGCCTGACCTGTCATCAAGCGCGTCGCGAGACGAGCAGCTCCCCCACACGCCACGCGCACGTTAGCGCACATGTTAACGCACACTCTAACGCACACGCTGGCAACGTTCGCTTCACCCTCACCCTCCTGTCTCCCTCCCCCCCCCCCGACCAGAGTACGAGTGCGGAGGTCACCAGGCAGGTGGCGACTAACAAAGACCTTCGAGGACAAGTTCGCACCAAAGAGGAAAAGCTACGAGAAGTGCAGGACAAGTTAGTCTATTCTTTCTTCTCTTTGTCTCTCGCTCTCGAATTCTGCCTCCATCCCTCCACCGACCGACTCCCCCCCCCCGCCGTAACTCCCCTCCGTCGCTCCTATCTGCAGTGTTTGATTCCACCAAGTGGCAGCACACGGGCATTTACAACTTAGAAATACAAATAAATAAATATAATAAGGCAGTGGATGCTTAGAAATGGGCCAGATGAGCTAGCATAGATTAAAGTGGCACTTTATGGCAATTTATAGCAATAGTACAATTCAAATGAGATAATAATGGAGTAAGTTGCATTTTTTGGGGGGCAGTTTGTTCATTCGAGACAAACAAAGAATATGTTTTATATATTTAAAGGCATTGTAAAATAGGACAAAAAAATGGCACCTGCTAATGCTAACATGTTTTGATTTTTTGGGATGATTATAGCCTAACAAAAACACAGCATAACAAGCTTTGGTGTTCATAAAAAAATAAAATAAGAAAATAAATAAATAAAATATATATATACTTGAGTATAAATTGGAGAATTATGAAAAATACGGTAATATTTAAAAAAAATAGTAAATTTAATTAGTGTTTACAGTATTGTTAACAATTATTTGTTCAAAATAATTATACCTCTCAAAATTTCAATATATTACATTTGATCATCTGGTATTTACATTTTTAACAAATATGATAAATGTTTCTTTTCATTTAGCATAATTATAAATTAAATTGAAATGAAATAGTACAGTGGATCATTGAAGTAGTGTGTATATTTTTTTGTCACATCAAGGGCTCCTAAATTATATGGAAATATGTTTTTTTATAGCTGTCAAAACGTTAAGAAAAAGATGTCCCCCATTAATTGACCAAATAATAATCCTAATAATAATAAGAAGAAAAATCCAAATAAGATGTGAATTTTGTTCTTTAGTTTCAATTCACCATGTGATACATTCTTTGTGGTACATTCTTTTTTTGTCTTTTTTTTCTGTGGCTGTCAGCGTACACGCCGTCACACCCGAACGCGAGTGTCCGAAGGAATTAGCGGGTGGCCGCGTGGGCGTCTACTCAACGTGCACGTCTCACGTCGCGCCGCTCTTGTTTATGTGGGTAGCCGACGCGGAGCGCCGATCAAAGCGGCGCACCGATCGATGGCGTGCCGCGGGAAGCGGCGTTTTGGCCCGTGACACTCAAACCCACGCAGCATCGCTCTTTGCCCGTCCGCCGCGAGCCCTAACCAGTTACACGACACCCGACGCGCTAGCTACTTTTTAACGTGTTCCCGTAAACAATTGGTGCTCTTTGTCACCGCTGTTTCAAATTTTTGCATAGCAACAAAAAGCAGAAACCGTCGCTAACGGAGCACAATTAACGAAAATGACGACGCCACAAATGTGTTCTTTCAATTGCCGAAATACAAAGTTGTTAAATGCAAAAAACGTTCCCAGATCAACCTTTGCTAACCTAATTCTTGTTGCCATTCACAGGAATTTTCGTTTGCTAGTTGTTAGCTCGTTAGTCAACGTTTCCGCCAGCATTTTATAAGCCTGGCGGGCCATCAGGCGAAAACGTCGTTACAAAAAAATGCACATTTTAACTGGAACGGGTGATACAGTTGAAAGCGGAAGGGTGATATATTTTTTAGTTTTCTGCCAGTGTGTTATAAGCCTGGCGGGCCATCAGGCGAAAACGTCGTTTTAGGATAAAATACACATTTTAACTGCATTTGGTGATACGGTTGAAAGCTGAATGGTAATATAATTTTTGTTTTCTGCCATTGTATTATAAACCTGGCGGGCCATCAGGCTAAAACGACGCTATAAAAAATGCACATTTTAACTGCATCTAGTGATATGGTTAAAAACGGCATGTTGATAGAATTTTAGTTTTCTGCCAGTATTTTATAAACCTGGTGGGCCATCAGGCTAAAACGACACTATAAAAAAATACACATTTTAGCTGCATCTGATGATACAGTTGAAAGCGGAATGGTGATATATTTTTAGTTTTCTGCCAGTCTGTTATAAACCTAGCGGGCCATCTGGCAAAAACGTCGTTTTAAAATAAAATACACATTTTAACTGCATCTGGTGATACAATTGAAAGCGGTATGGTGATATTTTTTCAGTTTTCTGCCAGTGTATTATAAACCTGGCGGGCCATCAGGCGAAAACGACACTATAATAAAAATACACATTTTAACAGCATCTAGTGATACAGTTGAAAGCGGAACAGTGATATAATTTTAGTTTTCTGCCAGTGTATTATAAGCCTGGCGGGCCATCAGGTGAAAACGACACTATACACATTTTAACGGCATTCAGTGATACAGTTGAAATTCGGAATGGCGATATCTTAAGATCTGTAAACCGACCTGGTTTAGCTCTGACATTAAACTAAATTCTGTTCTATTTTCCTTTGTTCAAAACCTATTCCAAGTCTGTACCTATTCATTATCGAACTTGGAACCTTCCATTTACGAGTCAGTGCGACTAACCACAAGACCCCACGCCAAAACATCCCTCAAAAATCCACCCTTATCGCCGCTCTTCCGCCTTATCGTCACTCCGTCCTCAAGTTTCCTTCATCTCCGCCCGTCCATAATTCACATCAAAAATCACAGCAACCGCTTCACATTCGTCGACGGACCCCAACCAGCATCCCCTCGCGCCCGTCATTCCACCCCGGCCTCATACACTAACTCCAGCTCGCCAAAAAGCGCATTTGTACCCCGGCCGCTCGGTCGGACCCCGCTTCCCAGAATGAAAGCCCGAGTCTAGACGCCTCTGAAATATACATCTCGCGCACGGGGACCGGCGCCGCTTCGACTTCGGGAAAAAAAGATCCCAGCAAAAAAAAAAAAAAAAAGCAAGAATTTCAAAGTACACCGGCATGTCCTCAGTCAATATCCGGCGCGGCGGCGCTGCTTTATTTATGAAGGTGGCGCTTTCATCTCCGAAACGGCGTTGTCTATCAACCACGTGGAGTGTCCGCTCCATTCTTAACGGCATCGGCCGCTGTTATCATTACAATGCGCGCATGTTTGATGAACAATATTGCCGCAACAAGCGTCAGAACAAAGGGAACAAACGTGGCCAGTGATCAGAGCGGCAGTTTTCTCGCTCCTCCATCTGCTAACGCTCATAAATACAGATCACACGCTGGAGACAAGCGCCGCGCGTCCATCCCTCATTCTTTTTCATCCGCTATTCTTTTTGGCCTGCGAGAAGGGAACATCTAAAATAAATGTTGTCCGTCTAATTGCCATTAGCGTCCGGGCGGAGAGAGCCTAGCGGGGGTCTACGGGGGGGCCGCTCATCCGTCCTTCATCTGTAAGTCAACACCAGACCGTCCGTCAATTGAAAGCTTCAATATGGCGTTTCTCATTAATGGCCAAATCCGAGGGGGCGCGCCCGGTCGGACCCTTAATGGCGCTCCGATAGGACGAGCAAGGTGGCGTTTGTTCAGCCGGCGTACCCCGAGGCGCTGGTCCACCCCGGGGGGAGCTGGCGACATTTACTTACAGCAAATCGTGGCTTTATTTGTTTAGTTGTCGCTAGTTAAGTATAGCGTAGAAGAGGTCCTTTTTTAGGGGGCTGCTGTTATGGGATTCGGGGAAGAACAACAAAAATAGTTTTTGTGTTTACTTTGAAATTTTGACAGGCAGATGTCATGGAGAATTTTAGTATGGTTGAGATTTGTTTTAGATTTTTTTTTAAAAGTTTCTTTGGCAGAATAACAACAATAAATTGTGCCGCGTTCTGGTCATTGCGTTATTTGGTTAAAAGTGCCCCAGAATTTTTTGAGGGGACTTCCTTCTTCAATTTTGTTTTCTAATCGTCACACGATAAAGTCAACGGGTCACGACAACCATTTTTGTCTCGATTCGCCTCGGCTATGTAGCGGGAAAAGACTGTGTTTGGATTTTTTTGACAAAAATAATCATACAAAACAATAAACACGGGAACTAAACTGGGGGAGTAGTGGTAGTAGTACTAGTAGTAGTGGTAGTTGTAGTAGTATTAGTGGTAGTAATGGTAGTAGTAGTGGTAGTAATAGTGGTAGTAGTAGTAGTGATAGTAGTAGTAGTGATAGTGGTAGTAGTGATAGTGGTGGTAGTAGTGATAATGGTAGTAGTAGTAGTGGTGGTAGTGGTGGTAGTAGTAGTAGTGATAGTGGTAGTAGTAGTGATAGTGGTAGTAGTAGTAGTGATAGTGGTAGTAGTAGTGATAGTGGTAGTAGTAGTGATAGTAGTAGTAGTAGTGATAGTGGTGGTAGTAGTGATAATGGTAGTAGTAGTAGTGGTGTAGTAGTGGTGGTAGTAGTAGTAGTAATGATAGTGGTAGTAGTAGTAGTAGTGATAGTGGTAGTAGTAGTGACAGTGGTGGTGGTAGTAGTAGTAGTGACAGTGGTGGTAGTAGTAGTAGTGATAGTGGTTGTGGTAGTAGTGGTAGTACTGGTAGTAGTAGTAGTGGTGATAGTAGTAAACATGAAACACTAAGTAATACACCCACACCAGACGCGGGGGTTTAAATATACACACACACAGGCTCATTACCAATCACACACACACACACCTGGCCACATAAGGGAAGGGGCGCCTGGAGGGACACAAGTGGGAAACCCACACAATCACCCAGAGAGCTCACCCAAGGAAAAACACGCACACATCCACCCCAAAACGTGACCGTTTCCCATTGAGTCATCCGCCTTCTGCCGGAATACCACAACGCCCAAAACCGAACGCGCCACTCGAGACGGCTAATTGAAAGGAGAGGCGGCATCCGAAATTCAACAGCCGCCGCAGAGGGGGCCACTCGGAGGCGTCTGAACGGGGGGGATTATTATGGGCAAACAAGTATTTTCTGTCATCCGCGCTAAGACCTCCCGTCGATGAGTCCTTGCGCGTGACTGCCGCGCCTCTGATCGTAATTTAAACATTTACATTCATTGATTAGCGGCTGCCAAGCGGTGTCACTGCCGATTCAAAATGCCGTTTGTCAACGGCGGGGTGGCGGGGGGGCTTTTCGCCGTCACCCTTCCTGTTCCTCGACACTGCGCTTGATTTAATATGCGTCTGTTGGGAGGCATCTTTAATTCAACACCTCCACGTAGCGGCGTATTTAGTTGTCATAATGAGCTGTCACGTACGCCGCACTACGCGGGGACTCGTGGCTGCCAGCGTCTTTAGCTGCCGCGTCTTTGTCTCCGCTTGTGCACGTGTCAAGGTTAGAATGCTTTTTTTTACCCCCCAAACATTTACACTTCGGCTCATGTATATTCATTATCGTCATCATAGATAAATACGAGAGAAGCGGCTGTTGTCCCATTACTTTTGGGACATTCAAAAATTGTGACCCGTGTTTATCCCCTCGGATGAGTATGTTCATTTGGCACTAGGTTTTTTGGGCCGATTTGGGAAAAAATTGTAGGCTTTTTATTTTGTGTCCGTTTAACCATTTTATTTAAGTCAATCAAAATGACGTGCCGCCCCGCGATTAGCCGGCAAAAAATTCAGGGTGTACCCTGTCTACCATCTGTAGTTAGGTGGAATATGCTTCAGCACCCCTGCAAACCTGTTAGGGATGAGCAGGATAGAAATTAAAAATGTTGATTTACTGTGGCGAGCCCTTATAGGACAAGTGTAGCAGTAATGGTAGTAGTAGTGGTAATAGTAGTAGTGTGGTAATAGTAGTATTAGTGGTAATAGTAGTATTAGTGGTAATAGTAGTATTAGTGGTAATAGTAGTATTAGTGGTAATTGTAGTAGTGGTGGTAGTACTAGTAGTGGTGGTAGTACTAGTAGTAGTGGTAGTAGTGGTAGTACTAGTACCAGTGGTAGTGGTAGTACTAGTAGTAGTGGTCGTACTAGTGGTAGTGGTAGTACTAGTAGTAGTGGTAGTAGTAGTGGTAGTTGTAGTAGTAGTAGTAGTGGTGGTGGTGATAGTAGTGGTTGTAGTGGTAGTGGTAGTAGTTGTTGTTGTTGTAGTAGTGGTAGTAGTGGTAGTAGTGATAGTAGTGGTGGTGGTAGTAGTGGTAGTATTAGTGGTGGTGGTGGTAGTAGTGGTGGTGGTAGTTGTAGTGGTTGTAGTATTTGTAGTGGTTGTAGTAGTAGTAGTGGTAATAGTAGTAGTAGTTGTTGTAGTGGTTTAAAAAAAAGAATCATAAATTCTGTCCACCATAGCCCAGCAAATGTGCAAAATGCAACCTAATTGGATATTACTTCTTCTGTGCGTCCGTTTGACTTCCCTTTTGTGACATTTGCGCAGAGCGAGCCAGGGCGAGCGGGACGTTAGCGCCAAGCGGCAGCTGCTGGACGACATGAAGACGAGGCTCAAGTTGGCGCTGGAGTCGGAGAAAAGTTACCGCGGGCATCTGGAGGATCTGGAAAAGAAGGTATGCCCGCCTGCCCGCCTGCCCGCCTGCACGCCCACCTTACAAAAGCTCAAATGGCACGTAGGCAAGCGAATCAAAGGATTTTGCCGTCCTTTGATCAAATCTGCCTTTGAGATGAACCGCATTTGTTTTCTGGCCAGCATGGACCGTCTCAGGTCACGTCTTCAAATGGTCAATTCCGTCCCGTGAGCGTGCCACTAATCTAAATGCCACCAGGATCACAAAAAACGGACAAAGTCTGAAAATGCTCTTTACCAAATATTTGGCCTCATGGCCGTTGTCAAGGTCTGGCTTGCAGTCAAACGTCGTGTTGCGCGTTGGCAACACTTTTCTCATTTAGCGGATTGCAGGTCACGTTTTGCGTGGTTTGAACGCCGTCCCCCCATTTTTGCCCTCCCAGGTTAAGTGTTTATCAGATGAAGCTTCCAACAGAAAGGCCTTCATGGAGTCTCTGAAGAGGAGACTGAGCGTGGCAACCGACGAGAAGAACCGCCACGAAGCGTCCTGCGCTCAACTCAAGGATGACCTGGAAAAAAAGGTTGGAGAGTTTTACAGGGGGATGCAGATTTCTAAGTGTACTGATTTTGTTTGTTTTTTTGCCCATTTTGCACATTAAAACTGTGTTTGGTATAATTGGATTGAACATAAATGGTGACTTTTTGACATTCTGTGATGCAATATCATCAACCACATCCTAAGATTTTTATTTTATTTTTTAGATTAGTTTAGATAACTTTATTCATCCCGTATTCTGGAAATTTCACTGTCACAGTAGCAAGAGGGAGAGAATGCAGACACAGGAAAATACATTTTAGACATAAATAAATAGGAAATAAATAAGTTAATAAATAAATAAGTGTGTTGCTGATATATGTATGTATATGTATGTATGTGTGTGTATGTATGTGTATGTATGTGTGTGTATGTATGTATGTGTGTATGTGTATGTGTGTGTATGTGTATGTATGTGTACGTATGTGTATGTATATGTACATGTACATGTTCACATATATGCACACGTATACATACACATATGTATATATATATATATATATACATACATACATACATACACATACATGCATACATATATATATATATATATATATATACATACATACATACATACACATACATGCATACATATATATATATATATATATATATATATATATATATATATATATATATATATATATATATATATATATATATATATATATATAAATATACACATACATACATACATACACAGAGATGCACATGTATACATATGTTTGGTCTTATCATTTTTTTTTCTTAACAAATTTGTCAAATCGATCCATCCGCGATCTGGAATCCTCTGGACGAAACCCCATGCCGTATTGTTTGGACAATCTCAATCCTTCCTTTTTTTTTAATTTCCCGGCTGACCATCTGTTCTCCGTACGCAGGAGCATCGCATTGAAGCCCTCCAGGCCCGCGTGGGAGCCGGCGAGCGCGCCTCGGCCGCTCTGGAACAGAGCGCCGCCGAGGAAACGGAGCGGCTGACCCGACAGCACTCCCGAGCGTTGGACGGCCTTCAGAGGCGGCTCGGGCAGGCCTCCTCCCAGCTGGAGCAGCTTCACTCCCTCATCAAGGTACTCGGTCCCAAAGGCCACCTTTGATCGAAAACCAGAGAAGGCCAATCGTCTTCTTTGCCGTCCCAAATCAACAAATTCCAAGATGGGTGTCATTAGGACTGTTTTTCATGGGTAGAAAGAGATAAAGGCCATTGCGGGTACCATATTTTCTCGAAAAGCATATAAGCCGCATTTGTAACTCAACAAACGTGATGACTGAATCCGGTATGGCTTATATGCGCACAAATTAGATTTAACATGCATGAAACTGCAAGGTGAAACGGCATAACGTAAGACAATGTGGTCGATACGGTCATTTATTTCAAAATAGAGAAAAGATAAACTGATAAAACGCTAAACACAATTTATTTTGACGTCTATGAATGAAATTCAAGGGAAAAAAATAATCCGTATTTTGCATAAAAGACATTTGTGCCTGCCATTGTTCGCTCAAGGCGCCGCCATCTTACCTAAAGATGACAAACTAGACCGCTACGGACACACTTCCTGGTTGTACTGCTCACATGACTTCCTTTTTGAATTTGTCTACGTGCAGGCCACACCCTTTTGGAATGTGCAATCCACTAATCGCTTTATACAGTATCTCAGAAATAGCAGGTGCAATGATTTTTCTTAAGATTTTCCCTTCAAAGTAACACATTTGTACTCCCTATTAAAACCATGAATATGGAGGTGAAAATTGTGAATTAAGGGGCGGCTTATACGAGAGAAATTGTAAAAATTTGATGATTTTAAGGAAATTTTAAGGGTGCGGCTTATAGAAAATACTTTAGATCACTGGTGTCAAGGTCGCCGCATCATTTTGTGCGGACCGAGTAAGTAAATCATGAGTGCCAACTTTCTTTTTTAGGATCAAATTCAAATGAAGATTATAGATGTATATTATATTTCCTGATTTTCCCCTTTTTAAATCAATAATTGCAAATTTTTTAACCATTTTTTTCTTTTGGTGTTTTTAGGTCAAAAAGCATTTTTTTAAATCTAAAAATAAATATATGAATATTTTCTGTTTTCCACTTTAATATTGAATATAATTTTTAAAAAAATGTTTCCATTTGAAATGAAAAACAAATGATTATTAGATGTTTTCCCTTACTAAGAAAAAAAGTTCAAATAAACAGTTTAATATCTAAAATAAAACTGAAAACTAGATGTATATTAAATTTCCTGATTTTCCTCCTTTTAAATCAATAATTGTAATTTTTTAATCATTTTTTTCTTCTTTTTAGTTCAAAAATCATTTTGTAAAATCTAAAAATATATATAAAAAAAGCTAAAATAAACATTGTTTTAGATCTATAAAAAAACTGAATATTCAGGGCTTTTAATCCAATTATTTTAATCCATTTATAAAAATAAAAAGAATCTAAATATTATATCTAAAATGGTCCGGCCCACGTGAAATCAAGTTGACGTTAAAGCGGCCCGCGAACAAACCCGAGTTTGACACCCTTGCATTAGATAAATGCGCTTGGGGGGGATTGGCGCCCTGCTTTGCCCGGCGATGGGATCCATCACGCCGGGGGTTTGTTTGCGAATCTGGCAAGTGTAGGAAAAAGGTAATAAACAGCGTCCTGCAGATCTGCTGACACCTGTCTGTCAAAGAAGGACGAGGCTAGACAGAGATAGGCCGATCTGTTTGGCCGCATTCATAAATCACGCGCAAGTTTAGTGTCGGTTGGCCGTTGTGCTTTTTGGCTTTTGAGTGAGTTTTATCGCCTCGCTTCTTTCATAAGTAGAGTTGATTATATCAGGGTTTTTTTGTTGTTGGTATTGTTTTTTTTAACAATTTGACTCTGGCTGGTAGGATTTACATTCACGGTTTTTAGACTTTTAACCATTCAGTTTTATGAGAGAGTCAAAATGTTTTGCTTGCCAAAATCTGCATTTTACTTTATCTTATGTCAAGGTTCTATTTCCTCCTTTTGCATGATTTTCTGATGTTGTAGACCACATGTGTCAAAGTGGCGGCCCGGGGGCCAAATCTGACCCACCGCATCATTTTGTGTGGCCCGGGAAAGTAAATCATGAGTGCCGACTTTCTGTTTTAGAGTATAGATGTATATTAAATTTCCTGATTTTCCCCTTTTAAATCAATAATTGTCATTTTTTAATCCATTTTTTTCTGTGTTTTTAGTTTTTAAACAAGCGTCGATAAGACTGTTGCTTTAACCAATCAGATTTCGAGTTGGCAACACCACAATGCCTTGTCGCAGGCGTAGGGATACGTCATCGCTTTCACCAACTATGATTGGCTAGTGATTAGCCAGAGCTACCAAAGTGTATCTGTAGCGAGCTGCACAAGCAAATATATTGTTGTGTTGATTTAAAGCCATTTTCAAGACGGACTATTCCAGAAATACGACAGGACAGGTTCGACTTTCCGTATTAGCTTCGATGGCGATAGAAAAGAAGGAAGAAAGAAAGGAGGATGGATATTGTGTACAGTTAAAAAGGATTTTTGGTGAGTAAAATATGGCTATATTCCGAAATAATATTTCAATTGTGGGCCAAGTTCTGATATCTGAAAAGCTCCAGTATTTGTATTTAATCATTAAATGCTGCTAGGAAGTGGATTTTACCCGTTGAAGGCGCTACAAGAACATGCACGGACCGCCACTGATTAATCGCTAACGCGACGGCTCCATAAGACGCACTTATCTCTCGCCAACAAAAGAGGCGCGATTTAAATTCACGGAAGCGGAGACGTATCAATATCCGCTCGATGCTGGCTTTCCACCTTCCCTCCAATTTCCCATCACCTCGGGCGGGGCGGGGCGGGGCCTTAGTGTTGTTGTTGTTGTTGTTGTGTTGAGGATTCACATGATTGTTTGTCTGCCCCTGGCTTCTGTGATCCCTTATAAGAACCACCAGCCCTTTGATTGGGTTGCCTTACGTCCGGAGGAGATTTACTCTTGTCGTGTATCGATCACGACTGGAGGGGCTTGCGCGAGTGTGTGTGTGTGGGTGTGTGTGTATGTTTGTTGTCTGGCCGTCTTTATGAGCCTGTTGTTACCCAATGTGTATGCAGGCTTTTTTTTTATGAGTACTGTGGGCCAGCAGACCCTTTTGGCCCTTGCACTTGCCTCAGGCGGTTAAAACTGTTTAAAAAAAAATAAGTCGCCTGTGTGCAGTAAGTTTTACATTATTGTCCTTTTTATAGATGCTGTAAGTTTCACACTATTGTCCTTGTTATTGACTAAGAGTCGGATTGGGTTGGAAATAGAGTTGTTTTATTCCATTTTTTGCACCCGAGTTCGGGTTTAAGGATTTGGATATAGCAAGTAGAGGTCTTGATGTCTTGGTAATTTATTTCAAAACATACGTTTTTTGACGATATTTCTTATCTTTGTGTTTTATTGCTTAGTAGATTTTAAAAGGAAAAAATCTATCTTTATCCGCATGGTTCCAATCCTTTAAAAATGTTGTGTGGAAAATAATAGTTGTATATTTTACTTTTGTTGCTTGAAAGATTAGGGTTCGGCTTAAGTGTTTTTGAAGGATTTCTCCTTAAAAAAAAAAAAATTCATAGCCAAGCACGACCAACATGGATTGCCTTAAAATTGTTGAATTTTACAATTTCTCGCATATAAGCCCCCACAATTTTGACCTCCATATTCATGGTTTTAATAGGGAGTATAAATGTGTTACTTTGAAGGGAAAATCTTAAGAAAAATCATCGCACGAGCTATTTCTGAGATACTGTCAGAAATAAAAGCACATTATTAGGGTCAATATCATAAAGAAGTTAGTAATTCATCCAGTAATGGTTGTTTTCTTACTGCAAAACAGAAAATAACCAACAAATAGTAAATCTTAATGTGCATATATCTACTGGTGAATTGTATCCTTTTATTGTCAATGCAACTAATAGCAACGCTGTAAGTCTTGTGCGCATATAAGCCACATGGGTCAAAGTGGCGACCCAGGGGCCAAATCTGGCCCGCCGCATCATTTTGTGTGGCCCGGGAAAGTAAATGATGAGTGCCGACTTTCTGTTTTAGGATCAAATTAAAATGAAGAGTATAGATGTAAATTAAATTTCCTGATTTTTCCCCTTTTAAATCAATAATTGTAATTTTTTAATCCATTTTTTCTGTGTTTTTAGTTCAAAAATCATTTTGTAAAATCTAAAAATATATTTTAAAAAGCTAAAATAAATATTGTTTTAGATCTATAAAAAACTGAATATTCGGGGCTTTTAATCCAGTTCTTTTAATCCATTTATATAAATAAAAAAAATCTAAATGTATCTAAAATGGTCCGGCCCACGTGAAATCAAGTTAACGTTAAAGCGGCCCGCGAACCAACCCGAGTCTGACACCCCTTGATTCAGTCATCATTTTTGTTAAGTTACAAATACGGCTTATATGCGAGAAAATACGGTTTTATCCCATTCCAAGCTCACCACAGATTTTCCAAACCTCACTAACATCCAACTACCCGAGCAACGCATGTCAGCACACCTAAAAAAAAACCTTCCTTCCATTTTCTTCCTCGCCATCCGTCGCCCTCCGCTTGTTCTTGTTTATTTGTTTACCCTTGCCGTCCCCGGCTCGCCTCGCCTCGCCCGCCCCGTCTATTCCGAGGTCAGCTCTCCGGCAGGCTTGCAGGGGAACGATCCGGAAGATTATTGCCTCGATCAATAAGACCAAAATGAAACAAAAGGGATTTTGCTTTATTGAGCGGCCGGCGTACAGTGGCGGTTTTAACGTTTAATTGTCTCTCTGTATTTAGCGCGCCCATTTAGCGCCCCGACAGCCGCGCCGTCCCGGGGCCGGCGCTCGCCTCGGCCGGTCGGTCGGCCGCCCGGGCGCCATTTTCCGACAGCCTCTCGCCGGCTGAATTATTAACCGTGTTATGCTGCCCCGTTGTGCCGCGAGACCTTCGGAAAGCAAATAAATAAATGAATGACCGTATATTTGGCGGAAAACCCCGCCCCCCCCTCCTCCGCCGCCTCTGATGAATGATTCGCCGTCTGTGGAGATTTTAGCCAAAACCGGAGGTGCATTCCATATCAAAGCCGCGGCTTTTTCAATCGACGGCGCAACTCGCCCTGGAGGGGCGCGAGCGGCGAAAAAACCAAGTGCGTCAAACTCAATATTCCCGAGTTAAACTCGGGCGCACGCTTGATCAATTTCATTTCTTCGCCCGACGGGGCGGGGGCCGTCCCTGGCGTTCATTTTTTTTTCGTCATTTTCTCCTCTCCCGCGCAGGCCATGGCCGCCGAGTTGCTGACGGACTTGCGGGAGGTCAAGCGGCAGCTGGCTAAGAGGATGAGGCAAAGGCGGGGCGCCGTGGCGGCGAGAGGCGGACCCTCGGCCCAATCCATCGGCAAAGCCAAGTCCGTGGCCGCCTCCATCCTCAATATGTCCGAGAACGATCTGGCCGACATCATGGACTCGGACCAGGTGAGGCCACCTTGTGTGGAGATTGGAATGTGATATACCGTTTTTTCTCGCATATAAGCCGTATTTGTAACTCAACAAAAATGATGACAGAATCAAGGGTACCGTATTTTGCTGTTTAATATACCCCCCATATGTTAAACGGCAGGGGTATATTAAATGGCGCACAAACGGGAAGGTATGATCCACTACGCACTCTATGCTGTGACGGGGTGCATCAACGTTTTGCAGACTAAAACTACTTACTGCTGAATAAAGTCTGACTTGGAATTTTAATGAACTTAAGTATGTATATTGATGCCCCCATGAACACCATACAAATCTTGCCAAAAAAGCGGATTTGCCGTTTAATATACCCGGGTATATTAAACGGCAGGGGGTATATTAAATGGCGCACAAACGGGAGGCTCAAAAAAGCAAAAATCATTTAATATACCCTGGTATATTAAACAGCAAAATACGATACGGCTTATATGCGCACAAGACTTAGTGTCGCTATTAGTTGCCATTGACGATAAAAGCATTCAATTAAATTCACCAGTTAATGTCTGAAGACCCTAAATTGCCCCTAGATACGAGTGATTGGTTGTTTGTCTTCTCGTGCCCTGTGATTGGCCGGCCACTAATTCACCCACCCCCGCCTCATGCCCCTAGTCAGCTGGTATAGGCTCCGGCACCCCCTGCGAACCTAGTTAGGATAAAGTAAAGCGGTTCAGAAAATGAATGAATGGATAATACAGCGAGTGACTTTATAAAATCGTGTAAAACTGCGGCCCGCGGGCCGGAAGTGGCCAGCTAAGGAGTCCGGTCCAGCCCCCAGGTGGCGTTGTTCTGAACTTTGATCCATTTCCTATCTGCAATCGCATTGGTTCATTCGCCGCCCTTTATATTTTGGTCAAAAATCAAATTCACTCATCGTGATTTTTGTGCGGGTTCACCAAATAGAAATGTTTGTTTAACCCTGACTTCTTATTGTGGTTGTTATACACTAAAATTTAAATAGCATTAGCATAAGCTAGGTCAAAGGTTGCGATTAAAGATGAGTAGGCTTCTTATGTCCAGAAATGTGGGTTTTGGCAACAAAAAAAGGTCGATGCACCTCCAGAAATATTCCGCGGGTAACTAAGAAGACACGCGAGCGACGAGCTGTTTTTTTATGGATTAAGTCTTGATGTTCAGCATCTCACTAACTGGAATATTTTGCAAACACGCTGAAGTTTCTGGGCAGAATTACGTTGCTTTTGGGCATGGTCTTGGTCGACGGAGACTAAATGAACGCCGCAACCGCGGCTTTTCCTCCGGGAGTGCAAAGAGTCGATGGGCGTCGGCATGTTGAGAACTGCCGAGTTCATTTTCTGTTGTTTAGCCTCGCCGCCGTTCTTCGCCGCTCTTCGCCGCTCCTGGTCCAGCTGGCGTTATTGATGGAGAAGGCAAACGTGGGCCTGCCTGAACACAAAGCAAACTTTTATGAACACCGTCTATTTTCCACGCCGCTTTCGGCCTCATTAGATCCGCCCGTGAGCTGGCGAACTGCGTTTTTTGGGCGAGAGGGCGACGGATTGGGAAGGGGGGAGGAGCCACGGGGTACCTGGGCTACAGGACCGGTACGCCAAATTGTCATTCAGGCTCGGATAGATCTATTATTGATAAATATGGAGCAGAAAAGTCAATGCTTATTTTACGAGAAGCCGAAACGTCCTCCATATTTTGACGGCACATTTTCAAATCTTCTTCTCCGTCGTCGCACCGACGGTGTTCGTCAATTAGCGAATCCATGTTGCAATCAACCCCAAGTCTCCCGAGACATCCTCCTCCTCCTCTTCCTCTTCCTCCCCTCCATCAGGAAATGAGAGTGGGTACACCCTTGCACTCACTCACTCATACTTGAAACCAATTTCATCCCCTCGTAGCTCCGCCCCCGAGACGTAAGGGGGACAAAATGTCCCCCTCAGTCATCCCACTTGAACGTTCTCTGGCTCGGAAATTCTCCTTTTAATCCTTTTCTTTAAACTCTGTTGTTGTATTTTATCATTATTGCTTTAGATGCAGTGTTGACTAGTAGTGGGAACCTCCATGCAATCATAACCACTGCCGTCCCTTCCCTGTCTAAATGGTTTGGACATGGATCACCTTCAATAGCCTTGAAACACCATCGTTCGAAGCCAGGGGTCCCAGATCAATCCTTTTTGTTTTCATTCATTCATTCATTCATTTTCTTAAATGCTTTATCTTCACTAGGGTCGTGGGGGTGCTGGAGCCTATCCCAGTTGACTTCAGGCCAGAGGCAGGGGAGGGGACACCCTAAATTGGTGGGCAACCAATCACTCGTAATTAAGGGAAATTCTGTGTCCAATTGGCCTAGCATGCATGTTTTTCGCAATGTGGGAGGAAACCGGAGTACCCGCGGGAAACCCACGCAGAACATGCAAATTTCACACAGGTGGACCGAGCTGGATTTGAACCCAGGACCCCAGAGCTGTGAGGCCCAAATGCTAACCACTCAAGACGCCCGGCCGCCTTTTTGTTTTTTATAGAATTATAGTATTTTTCAAAAGTTTCAATTTTTTATTTATTTAAAAGTATAAGAAATGTAAGACCATTATTTAGTTTTTCTTTAAAAAAAAAAATCAAAATTAGTAAATATGCACCAATTTACATTTCTACTTCTTTGAATGCCAGCCATCTAAGTTATTTTTTTTAATACACACTTAAAAATAAATAAAAAATTGCCATGAAAAAAATCAAATATTTTCAAA
Source organism: Stigmatopora argus (assembly GCF_051989625.1). Lineage (NCBI taxonomy): Eukaryota > Metazoa > Chordata > Actinopteri > Syngnathiformes > Syngnathidae > Stigmatopora > Stigmatopora argus. Next base: position 17,569,388 of record NC_135393.1, read on the forward strand.
ATTGAAGCAGATAAAACTTTTTTTTTCTTTAAAAAAAAGTATTAAACAAACAAATGGACTAGGCGCCTAGCATGGTTCTAGCACCGAAACACAATCCCGTAATGCCAGCTGTCCCAGTTCAAATACATCCGACAGCCATCGTCGTCAATGGCAGCGAAGGCGTTGACAACCCTCGCTATTTCCGCCCCATCGATTCCTTCCCGCGGCCGTTTTTCCGCAATAAAACTCCAGAAAAGTTTCAGCGACATTCATTGGTCTTCATGGCTAATAAAAATCAAAGATCTAAGCCGGCTGGTGAGATGGAAACGCTAAAGATCAATACTCGTAGCGCACCTATAGCGAACGCGTGCCCTCGTCTCCCACTCGTGGATCTCGCCGCTTAGGCGCATGTGTCCATTTTGCATACGGCAGCAAAAGATCAGCCAGGGTGGAACAGCTCTGGGCCTTTTTTTTTTACACGCGACGCATTGTTCTGCATGTAGATCACCCCTGACACCGTTTGTGTTTGAAGACCACCTTCTCGCACTCCCCCCTTTGTCTCGCCTCTGATGAGCAACAGCCACTAATTAGCCACGCGCTGAAATTAGCCCGATCTGGGATGTCAGCGTGAAAAAAAATGGCACCTGTTGTTTCGGGAAGCGGATTAAAGATAAACATTTCGCTTCATTTACCGCAAGTGTTAAACTCGATGTACCGTGTTAGGTTGGGTTCGTGCGTCGTGGGATTTTGGAACATTGAACAGTAAGAGCAAATCTATATAAATATTAGAGGCGTGTCCGAGGAGAAATCGGGTTAAAAAATTTTTTTTTAAAAGATCGGATTTTTAAATGTAAACAAACTATTCTGGTTGTGACATCACAACCAGAACTGATGGTCATTTCTAGCTTCCTAGCGTTATGCTAGCCTAGCTACCAGAATCACATACTGTTGACATGAGTAAACCTATGGGTAGCATGCTAGCTAAAAATCAGGTCATTCCATGTATGAGAATGCTAGATTTTTTTTGTGGGCGGGGCCAAAAAAACGCAGAAAGCAATACTAAAGATCTCATTCAATATTAAACCCTTTCTTAAAAATATGCTTTGCCTTCATTTTAAAGTCACTTGCTCTCTTATTTCATAGCAATTTTAAGTACATTTTTGGTGTCTCGGTGACTTCATTTGAAACATTATGGTAATAAATGATTTTAAAGTAATTAGTTATACCATCTCCCAATCAGAGTAGGGATTCCTGTTTTTTACCGTAAAATACTCAAGCTCACGGGATCGGGACAACCCTCCTTTGTCGTCCAATGCAGGCTCTGGGCTTACCCGCTTTTTTTAAGGGTATTTTTTTTCAAACCCACACAAAAACTGTCTTTCTCCAGTGACAGTGCCAGACTTGTGGCTTCATTTGGAACGTTAGCACCTGGTCCGCCACCACCGCGGTGGGTGCAGTCGCCCTTCGCCGCTACCCGACTCTGAAGGGTGGTTTTACTCCAAGCGTGGGTAAACATCGACTGGCGTCCGTCCAGTCTCGGGGGAGAGCCCCTCAAGGTCCGCGCTTGGATAAATAGTAGCGCCCAGTTCCTTTAGCTTTCTGCTATTTATCTTTCTAATAGTGCATCATATGTCCATTTATTTATTTTATTTTATTTTTCGCAGGAGACAGAGGCTCTTTCAGATTTCCGCCAAGATCAGGAATGGTTGGACTATCTACACCAAATCTTACAGCAGAAGGTAAGATTTGTTTACCCGCATTCCCGTGATGTCTCATTTTAACCGCAGGGCATCTGGGATGGTAATTGAAGTCGTTTTCACGTTCACTTTCCAGCGTATTGTCAGAGGGTGTTTGCGTATTTCAGTGGACTCGTGTTATTGGTTGTGTAGTGGGCGGGGCTAGATGTCCAAATTGTTTTGACTGGCAGCGATTGATCGTTGCCAGCCCTCCTTGTCCAAATGGTTTACAGACGGTTTAGTAGTAAACTAAAGGGCGCAGATTTCAGCCTAAGCAGTCTAATTCAAAGCTCCGAAGCATTCGTTTAAATCATTTTATTCCAATCGGGACTCATCATAGGAGAATCCGCAAAATGAGTCGTTATAGGCGAATCCGCAAAATGAGTCGTTATAGGCGAATCCGCAAAATGAGTCGGTATCGGCGAATCCGCAAAATGAGTCGGTATAGGCGAATCCGCAAAATGAGTTGGTATAGGCGAATCCGCAAAACGACTCGCTCGGTATAGGCGAATCTGCAAAATGACTCGCTCGGTATAGGCGAATCCGCAAAATGACTCGCTCGGTATAGGCGAATCCGCAAAATGACTCGCTCGGTATAGGCGAATCCGCAAAATGACTCGCTCGGTATAGGCGAATCCGCAAAATGACTCGCTCGGTATAGGCGAATCCGCAAAATGACTCGCTCGGTATAGGCGAATCTGCAAAATGAGTCGAACTCGACTCACATACTAAAAAAACAGGCTGTCGCCACGCCTCTCATTTTCCCAAAACAGCCAATGAGTGCGCTTTTGTAAAAAAAATTGCAAAATAGCAAACAAACCCAACACCGACAGACACACGCCTCCAAACTACGGCACCCCTCAGCGTCTCAAACCTCGACATCGCAACCGTCGACGCGGCCCGCCCCGAGGGGACTCTCGGCAACCCACGCCGGCCCGACGGCGAGGGGTTACGGCGCCACATCTCACCTCGCCACGCATTTGAATGGAAACAACACCAAATAATTTTGCAATTTTCCCCTTAGAGGCATAACCGTATCTTCTCCGGCAAATAAATAAATAACGCAACTATGTCCACTGGTCCGCCGGAGCTTTCTGTCAACGTCTGCTCTCTGTGATGTGCGTGCGCGATGGCGTACGCGCGTTGATGTCAACGCGCGGCCGCCGCCGCGGGCACTGGTGCGTCGCCTCCGCACCACGACACACAGCCGACACTGTTCTCTTGTTCCCCAGATCTTCCTCTGACCTTTCCACCTTCCTCTCCCCCTCCCACACAAACCCACACACACACACATCCACACATACACACACACACACACTCTGAACTTGAATCCATGTTTTTCCCTTCTAGCTGGACAGCTTTCAGTCCCTCTTCTCTGTCTATCTCTGCCGTCCTGCCCTGTCCCACATTTCTCTCTCTCTGTCTTTGGCTCAGACCCCGAGGCAGCTTGTTAGTGGGGAACTAAATATTGATTTGGCGGGCCTGTCGATGCCGGGAGAATGAGCTAGCGTTCACCAGAGACCTCGGCACCGGCAGCCTGCTATCGACGTTTTCCGTGGGCAGAACAGGGGTGAAAAGGAGGGGCGGCGAGGAGGACGAGGAGGAGGAAGGGGGAGGGCGGGGGAGTGAGGAAGAGAAGAGCCGAGTATGACAAGTCTGAGACTTGCCCCCGGGTCCCCACGGGGACGGCTGGGACCCGTGCCGTCACCCCGCGACCCCCTCCCAGACTTTTTCCATCTGCTTTCAAGTCCGTCTTGTTCGTTTTTTTTTTTAACTTGATCTGTTTGGAGAGTTTTCTTCTCCGTCTCGGTTTTCCTTCCGATGGCAGCTCCGTTGCGGTGGTTAGCTTTTTTTGTTTTTGTTTCGCACACTATGGTAGAATTGCTTTGGGGGGAACCAAGTAGCGATATCCTCCCGCCATCCGATACTGGGTATTGGCATCCAATTCGGGTCTTTTTGCGGTATAGGACCCATCCGATCTAGTAATTGCTGTTTCTTTAGAAACTAATGATAGTAACACGTGTTGTAAATAACCATTAAATGACAAATCATATTTCGATTAAAATGAGTTCTGCTGGTACCGCCTCCAAAAAACATTTAATTCAAATACAGAAGTTTTTGGGGAGGTGGTACTAGCAGAATTATCTTTAATAGAAATATGATTAGTCATTTAATGGTTACATTATTAGTTTTACTGGACTGAAAGTATCACATCCAGTAAAAAAAAATTAAATCAGAGGTAAAAAAAAAGGGGGGGTGTTAATACAAACACCAAAGTTTTTGGGAGGCGGTAATAGCAGAATTCACTTTAATAGAAATGTGATTTGTCATTTAAATGGTTACATGATTATTTTTACTGGACTAAAAATATCAAATCCAGTAAAAAAAAATCAGAGGTAGAAAAGGGGGTGGTAATACAAGTACAGACGTTTTGTGGAGGCGGTAGTAACAGAACTCACTTTGATAGAAATGTGATTAGTCATTTTAATGGTTACATTATTTTTTTACTGGACTGAAAATATGAGATCCAGTAAAAAAAAAAAAAAAAGGTAGAGGTCAGTATGTAAACCTGCTGGAACCCCATTAGTTACCTTCCCCGCCACTATTTTTTTCTCCTTCATTCTAAAGCTCTGTGGCAATTCATTACAACCCAATTTTTATTAATTACCGCACAAGTTATCGCATTGTTTTCATCATAGCTTTCCAAAGAAAACTTCATTTCATATGTTATTTAATTCACAAAAACAAGCTCCTCGAGTACCTACTCGCCCCCTGACATACCCGCCAATTGTTTAATCTCGCCATCATTTCGGTTCTTTTTTTCTCGTATTAATACTTCGTGTCCCCCACACCAAAAGGGCGGTAAGGGCCTTCTTGTAAAACACGAGTCCCGCGAAAAAAAAAGTCAGGCAGTCATCTCCCAGCCGCGTCTTCTTCTCCTCCCGTCATTGCTTATGAAAAGCTCAGCGAGCAGAACATGGTTGAAGTCAACTCTCCCCGCCTGTCACCCTCGCCGTGACACTAATAGCACTCTGGCCTAATGGTGATATCATTCCTTTCCTCGCCGCGCTTCCCCAAATAAGAAGACAGCCGGCAAGAGTGCAAGAGACGGACGCTGTCCTTTTAACTGGCTGGGCTGTCACCCGAGCGAGACGAGGACGCAGGCGTCTTCCGCTTGTCACGGGCCGAGTCTAATAGAGCTGCCGCTGGGACGCCGCTTTATTATCTCAGTGGCCCTGTCGATAGTCCGCGCATCACTCACTCGGTCCCGGTGTGTGTGTGTGTGTGTGGGTGGGTGTGCGGGTATGTTTGTGTGCCAGTCAGGGCCATTGTTCTCCGTGGCTGTCATGTTCAGCCACATGTCAACTTAACAAGAGAAGCAAACGGTCAGTGGTAGCATCAAAGATGGATGGGTGGGCGGGGCATGTCCATTTTTGCTTGTTTAGTGAAGCATTTTGTGTTGTTGTTTTTGAAAAAATGATTGCCATTTTTAAGTTAGTTAGAGTGAATGGGTTTTATTTGGTTGTTAGATTGATTTTGGTTGTTTTTTAAAGGGAAATTTGCTGTCTTTGTTAATGTTGTCCTTGTTTTGGAGATGTTTGCGTCGGAATTGGGGGTGTTTTGCAGAGGGGTGTTGTCAAGAGGTGTAGATGTTAGGAATAGTTTTGTTTTTGTGGAGAATAGTGGAAAGTTTGTTATTTAAAATGGCTATTTTTCAAACTGCGGAAAACCACGACTGACTCATCCGGATCACCCCGTCAAAATCCTAGACCACATGTGTCAAAATCCTAGACCACATGTGTCAAAGTGGCGGCCCGGGGGCCAAATCTGGCCCGCCACATCATTTTGCGTGGCCCGGGAAAGTAAATCATGAGTGCCAACATTCTGTTTTAGGATCAAATTAAAATGAAGAGTATAGATGTATATTATATTTCCAGATTTTCCCCTTTTAAATCAATAATTGTCATGTTTTAATCCATTTTTTCTGTGTTTTAGTTCAAAAATCATTTTGTAAAATCTAAAAATATATTTTAAAAAGCTAAAATAAACATTGTTTTAGATCTATAAAAAAACTGAATATTCAGGGCTTTTAATCCAGTTCTTTTAATCCATTTATAGAAAGAAAAAACATCTAAATATATCTCAAATGGTCCGGCCCACGTGAAATCAAGTTGACGTTAAAGCGGCCCGCGAACCAACCCGAGTCTGACACCCTTGTCCCTAGACCGAGCAAACCCGGGATTCAAACCCGGAACCCCCAAAGCGGGACGCAGAAATTCTAACCAACGAACGGACCTTCCGCCAAACTGCGTAAAAGTACGTCCGACTCAACCGAATCACCCCATCCAAATCCTACAACCGAGCAGACACGGCCGGGATTCAAACCCGGATACAAACCCCCCCCCCGTAGCACAACCCAGCCATTAAACATATCCAACGTACGTTCCGCTTAAAAGTAGGACCGACTCATCGTCGTTGCAGCCCGTGGCGAATAACGCCGGCGCCGAAGATGAAGCGTCCGCGCGTGTGGGCCACGGGGGTGCCGGCACCGACCCGGGGAAGCATTGATTTAATTGCCTTTGGTTTATTTGCGGACTCCTAATTATCGAATGGAGGTAGATTTTAATGGGCCGAGTCTTTATGAAGACGGGGAAATGAGCGACCGCCTTCCGCCGCTCGGCCAATAATGAAACGGAGAGAGGCGCGTTCCCCGCAGATCATTTTTCAGACTCATTTCGCACGCCGCCTCATGACAGTACATTAACATTTAAAAAGTCATCGGCTGTGTTGATTTCTTTACGAGAGGACAGCGCCTCACCTGCCCGGGGCCCGCTAATATTTACTCGGCTACGGCACCCCCGGGAGAGCGGCGAACGGGTTGAACGGCGGGCCGGCGTGGAGACAAGGCGGACCAATCTGGAAGGGGCTCGGCCATAAAACGGCTCAGTTTTTTACAGATTGGCTAAGGGGCCCCGACGTAACTTTGGGGGGGGGATGAGGCGGGAGGAAAAAAAGGGGGGTGCCGTAGTTCACCGCCGCTAAGTAATACGCTTAATTTGTGTCATTGCACATCAAAGACACCGCCGCGGCGCCCGGGAAGAAAAAGTTTTATTGTTGCGAGGCGGCGCGTCACGTTCTGTGGCTCATTACGGCTCGGTAATGACAACGAACGGCTCTTCTCGCCAAAGGAAAGGGACTCTAATTAAGCTTCGTTTCATTATTCCGCTAATTAAATCTTTTTGGGTTCCTCCAAGTGCGTTTGTACAAGTGTGGTGGGAACTGGAGACATGTGGCTTCTCTTTTTTTTCTTTTTTTTTTACGGGAAATATGTCACAACGCGGTGGCTTGAGTGTTTTTGTTGGTGTTGTTGTTTGTTTTGTTTGTTTGGCTTGTTAAAGTGACTTTTGGTAGGAGTTGAATCATCACAGGCGAGCGTTTTTTATGTGTTTATGTGCTGTTTAATGTCTTAATATGGAATATTTTAACCCATTAGTGGGCTCTTATTTATTATTACATACTGAAACATTATGGTAATACATGCATTAGTTTATTATTGCATACATTAGTTTAAAATGAAAGTGAATGCTGTTTGTTCTTCCTTTCTATTTCGAATTTGCATTTCCTAATTGAAACATTAAAAAATAATATAGTTTTATTTACTTTTCCGCCTTTTATTAATCAAAAAAAAGTTTTAAATAGATGTAAAAGATAATATAATTAGTAACCGGCTTGAAAACTAAAAAATGTGATATTGACTGGACTGGAAAAATTAAAAAGGATTTTTTTAATTAAAGTTTTAGCTGTATTTCCTTTTCTTTTTGTTTTATATGATTTTAAATAATGTAGTATGATGCTTCAAATGATAAAATAAATAGGAAAAAGTATATAATAAAATAAAAATAAGAGAATATTTGCATTTGAATGAATAAAAACACATTAACATAATTTTTATTAAATTTATTTATATTGTATTTACCCATTACATATTTTGTGAAAATAATCTAAAAAAAATAATCATTTAAACAGACAGTCTTAACTATTACATCCTTTTAAATTAAAAAATAATATATAAAAAATAAATAAATAAATAAATAATATGTATTATTAAGAGGCTTGTGAAATGAATGAAAAGCACCTGAGTTTTAAAGCCTGGTGATTACGTTGTTTACGTTGACTTCTTAGGCCCCAAAAAATCCCCCCCCAAAAAATGATGGGTGCCAACGCTAGCCCTAGTCTAGCTAGCAGCTTCCGTGTAGCACCCGGTGGACGTTCTTGTTAAATATTTCAAAGCACTCATTGCTAGTCTGAGCTTGTTCTCCTCTAATGCTACTTCTAAGGCCATGAAATCCCCTGAGAGCTCTGTCAATGCAGTGCTAGCGTAGCATCCTCGTCGTAGCATTCTGCACATCTCCGTCATTTAAAAAAATCTACGGTTAGCCTTAAATCGTTCTTCCCAACCGGCTCCCGACGCCGGTCGAGAAATGTTATCCTTTATTTGTGCCCGACGACGCGGCTAGCTTTGCTGGAGCTAGCTTTGCTGTCGCTAGCTTTGCTGGCGCTAGCTTTGCTGGCGCTAGCTTTGCTGCCGCTAGCGGAGAAGAGCCATGTAAATTTGGAAGAGCCAATTATTTAAAATATGTCAATCATCCGCGGTTAGCTATAGGGCTTGTGTAGATTTTTTCTTATTGTTATGCCATATTTACAATAATGTTTTTTTAAGTATATAGATATGTATATAAAATCTAAATAGAAATATATAGTGTTGTACAAGCGGTTAGCGGGCCGGCCAAGCGGTTAGCGGGCCGGCCAAGCGGTTAGCGGGCCGGCCAAGCGGTTAGCGCGCCGGCCAAGCGGTTAGCACAGTGGTGTCATTTCATGTGGGCCGGACCATTTTAGATATAATATTTAGATACATTTTTTTATAAATGGATTAAAAGAACTAGATTAAAAGCCCTGAATATTCCGTTTTTTATCAATCTAAAACAATGTTTTTTTAGCTTTTTTAAAATATTCTTAGATTTTACAAAATTATTTTTGAACTAAAAACACAGGAAAAATTGATTAAAAAATTACAATTATTGATTTAAAAGGGGCAAAATCAGGAAATTTAATATACATCTATACACTTCATTTTAATTTGATCCTAAAACAGAAAGTCGGCACTCATCATTTACTTTCCCGGGCCACACAAAATGATGATTCGTTATTACTCTCATTGTCCCCCGTGATTGGCTGACCACCGATTCAGTGTGTCCCCCGATAAGCTCCAACAACCCCCATGACCCTTGTGAAAACAAATAAATAGTACTATACAGATATCTTTTTCAACCCCCGCTAAACTTTCCCAACTTTTCAACCCGTCGATCCCCTCCGCCACGCGTGACCCCGCCTTCCCCGTTGCTAAATCCCGCCCACCCCAGTGTTGCGTCTCCTTCCCTTCAGGGAGCGCCCACCTTTCTATCTTGAAACCCCCTAGCGGTGCCCGAATCACCTCGTCTTTCCCACCTAATGAGTGCGGCAACCTGAAACAAAGCGCCGGTACTTCCCCGTGTTTAATCTGGGGCGTATTTAGGTCAGATCCCTAACAAATGCGCGGCGTGCACCGAAAACCATGTTTCCAAACAACGTATCAAGCGCGGGAGAGCTTTTTAATTACACTACGTGTGGCCCCAAGTGTCCAATTCCCTTTCATATCCGTCTCCAGAGGCCGGCAGGGGAGAAAGGAGGGATCGGCGCCGCTGCGGGGGAAGGTAATTATGGGGGAGAGAATAGGCTGCTTGGCGCCTTAGCGTTTCTCTTACCTGAGCCCCGCTTTGCAAATGTGACATATTCATTATCGGGGATAATCAAATGCAGGCTTTTTTAGACGCCTTTGTGCTTGGACTTTCTTCATTTATCTTGTTGTTGTTGTTGTTGTTGTTGTTGCTGTTATTCCCCTGTTTGAGACATTTGATTTTCAAACAAAAGTGAGAAGATCAAAGATCAGCGGTAGGTTTGTTTTTCTTCGCCTCACCTTGAATGGTGGCCTACATTGGAACGTGTTAGCTGACTTGAAGGGGTTCCGTGTTTGAGTCCTGGGCTTTAGTTTCAGGTGGCAATTTGGGCACAAAGCCACCGGGCCGCCATGCTGGGTCGAAAATGTCTTGGTTTACGCGTGTAGGCGGGGCGATGGAGATGAAAAATATAACTGACGATTGTATGGACCTGAATAAAGTGGAAGATGCCATGCAACTTTCCATAAAATGTTATTTTGTTGAACGCTGAATGGTTACTTAATACTTAAGAATGAATCGACATCCCAAATATTCAGGTTACAATTTAAATGTAATTTGTGAAATGCGAAATCTAAAAAATTCTGGCATCCGAAACGTCAATACACTTGTAGCATTCTGTATTTTATTTCTCAATCGGGGTGATTAAAGTCGCTCTCCCATTGGTTATATCCCAACCACTCGCTGGCCTTCCATTGGCTAAGACAGAGCAGCGTCTTCCACTTTCAACCGTCATTTGTCACGTCGTTTTAAACCAGTTTTGTAAATTTTTCCGAGTGTGCTTAGAATAACTTTGTTCTGAGTGTGCATAACATAACTTTGTTCTGAGTGTGCTTAACTTAACTTTGTTCTGAGTGTGCTTAACTTAACTTTGTTCTGAGTGTGCTTAACATAGCTTTGTTCTTTGTTTTTCATCACCAAAAAGTGTTCGCCATCGGCCGGTTTATCGAGATATTTTTTTGAAAAGGACGTCAAAGTAACTTGTTGTCGGATTGATATTTTACCGATTGTAACATAACTTTACGTTTTGTGTGTGTTTACATGCATGTTGTTTCAGCTGCCAAATGAGTTTTTCCAAATGTGCTTAACATAACTTTGTTCTTTGTTTTTTATCACCAAAAATTGTTCGCCATCGGCCGGTTTATCCACATATTTTTTTGAAAAAGTCGTCAAAGTAACTCGTCGTCGGATTGATATTTTGTGTGTTTACGTGCATGTGTATACATGTTGTTTCAGCTGCCAAATGAGTTTCTCTGAATGTGCTTAACATAACTTTGTTCTTTGTTTTTTGTCACCAAAAAGTGTTCGCCGTTTCAGCTGCCAAATGAGTAGTAGTTATAGATTTTCAATTTTCATCTCTATGGCAAATGGCCTGTTTTGACTTAGCCCGTTTTAGCTACCCGGCAACCGCTGTCTCCCAAATTGAGCCCTTGAAAATAATTGCGCTAACTCGTTCCGAGAGAGAAGACGGAAGAGCCAAAACGATGCTGCTGTTTTCCCGTGTTCGCAGAAAAGAGGGAAAAAAGTTGGCATGAAAACACCTAAGAGCAGACAATGGCCACCGGAGCGCCGCAAAGTCCGTCGCCCCGAGGCGCGCCGCGGGCTACGGAATAGCCGCGTGCTTTAATTGGCCGAGCGGCCGCCGTCCTTGTCCTCGCACGCGCGCACCGTCGTCAGTGTCAGTGGCTTTGCGTGTCAGTTCGCCGGGAAAACATCTTCGGCGAATCGCAGCCGCGCAAAAGGTCGGCTCCGCGGGGCCTGTTGAATAGTAATGGACGTGAGTTACCGCGGGTTAACGCCGCCGTAACAATTTGCCCGTCGCCGAGGGGGACGGGACCTTCTCGCGAGAGAGGAGCCGCTCGGGCCCGCTCGACGCCGCGCCGAAGGGGACGGTGAGGCCCGGCTAAATCAAGTGTAGCATAACATTAACGGGCGGCCGCTGACACCTTTGCCTTAAGCGGCCCGGGGGATGAGGCAGAGCAGCTGCGCGCCTGAAAAAAAACACACTGCGGGCTATACGGCGGCCGGGCGGGCGGCTGGGGGATCCGGCTCAATGCCATTTTTGCATTCAAATCGTTAGATTTTGTCATAAAAAATTTTTTATCCATTTTTGGGGGATAACGCTTTATAGGTTGCTCATTTAAGGGGCTGTTCACCGGGTGGGAGCGAGGGGCAGAGGCCCCCGAATCGAATCGCTTTGTCATATTGCCAAATATTAGATTGTTAGGAAATGAGGGAGTGACAAAACTGGACTGGATGTTTTGAGGGTTTATTGTGCATTTTTTTGCTAAAATGTTAATTGAGAAAGTGTTGTGTACTTATTGAAGCAAAATTTTAAAATAATGGAAGGCGTCTAGTCAGTTTTGGGTGCGAAGAACAAATGATTTCAAATCCGATCGATTGTATTGTTATGAAATTTGGGATTTGCAGTTTTATTAAGTACTGTAAGCACAAATCCTGACGAAAAATATTAGTGAAAATTGAAAATTTGTGGAGCAGTTCGTTTTGACTGCAAGGCAGACGCCCCCAAATTTAGTTGCTTTGTTATTACGTATTGTTTGGTAAAGTTTTTATCAAATTGCTGATTTAAAAAAATAAACAGGACTGTAATTTCACAAGTTTAATGTGCAGATTTTGAGTGATACAAGATGGGAATTTTTAAATGTAGAAGATTAAAAAATGTTCAAATCGCTCAGCTCCATTGTTGCTAAGTCAAACAATGCTTGCCATTATTTAACTTTACGGCAGATTATTTTTCAAATTCCCATCTTTTCCTTTCAAATTCTGAGGTCAAGCGCCCCAAAACCAATTGAATTGGACCTTTTATCTTATTCCTAAAACTTAAAGATTCTTTTTCGAGGCCTTCACGGCGCTCTCCCAAGTTGTTTGCGCTTAGTTAGTGACTCCAATTAGCTGAAACAGCGCACCCTTGAGGAGGCGCGTCTTTGAGGAGGTGCATCTTTGAGGGACCTCAAGAGCCCGCCCCTCCCCCGGGAAGAGGCGGAGCTCATGGGGCGTTGACTTCTTCTGCCACCTTTTTAATGATGATCACCCACATTTTCAAAATGGAGGAAACTAAGTCTGCAAGCATGAAAAATCAATGCCAAAAATATATTTTTTCAAAATGTATAAACAATACTGATCATAAAAAAACATAAAAATATCCTAAAAACTTTTTTTTCTGCCTTCAGAAAGGTCCTTCCATGTTTTCAAGCACCTTTTAAGAAGAACTCCAACACAACAAGCGCTTATTTTTCCCACTTTCAAAAGCAACATAAAGGCACCCATTTTACGGATAAGATGTACTTGAAGACGTGCATTCTTCTTCTGGCGTCATCCTGACCCCACCCCCCACTTTTATTTATTTATTTATTTTTGTTCTTGTTCTGGCAGATCCCTTCAGCCGGCCAGCTAATGGAGGCTTTACGTGCGAAGATGAAGGAGAGGAAAGTGCTGACGGAAGAGCTGGCCACGCTGGCGGCGGCGGAAGCCGCAGTCAGCGAAAAAGCCTGACTCCCCGGGCCGAGGCTGGGAAAACTGTCATCCTCTACCGAAAGCCCCCCCACCCCAGACCACCCCCCACCCGTCCCGGGCTCCGCCCTCCGAAGCCTCGGACCCGCTGCGGGCCGAGCTTTTGTAATGAGCCCCTCAACATCTGCGTTAGGGAAGCGCCAAAGTGGTCAATACGCCCAGGCTTTGGCTAATTGTTCCGTTTTGGGCTTGAGCGCCACCTGGAGAACTTTTCAAGGACAGGACCTTGCTGGGGGGAGGGGGGGTTGAGATGCCAGCTTGGCACTTTGAGTGTGATTAGTCGGGAAAAATATAGACGTGTATACGTCTATAATGGATAATTTGAGGTGGCACGGTGGTAGAGTGGGTAGCATGTCCGCTTCACGATTCTGAGATCGAGGGTTCAAACCCCCCTACAGGTTCCGACCATGTAGAATTCAAAGGGACTCCAGCATGGGTTTTCTCCGGTACTCTGCTGTCTTCCTGACAATCTTTTGCAGAGTTTGCATGGACTCCTACGTGGGTTTTGTCCGGGTACTCCACTTTCTTCCTGACCATCTTATGCGGAGTTTGCATGGGTTTTGTCCGGGTACTCTGCTTTCTCCCTGATCATCTTATGCAGAGTTTGCATGAACTCCTACGTGGGTTTTGTCCGGGTACTCCACTTTCTCCCCGACCATCTTATGCAGAGTTTGCATGAACTCCTGCGTGGGTTTTGTCCGGCTACTCCGCTTTCTTCCCGTACCTCAAAAACATGCATGCTAGGCTACATAATTGAACACTCTAAATCAAGGGTGTCAAACTCGGGTTGGTTCGCGGGCCGCATTAACGCCAACGCATTTCATGTGGGCCGGACCATTTTAGATATAATATTTAGATTTTTTTTAATAAATGGATTAAAAGCCCTGAATATTCAGGGTTTTTATAGATCTAAAACAATGTTTATTTTAGCTTTTTTTAAAATATTTTTTAGATTTTACAAAATGATTTTTGAACTAAAAACACAGAAAAAAATGGATTAAAACATTACTATTATTGATTTAAAAGGGGGGAAATCAGGAAATTTAATATGCATCTATACTCTTCATTTTAATTTGATCCTAAAACAGAAAGTCGACCGTCATGATTTACTTTCCCAGGCCACACAAAATGATGCAGCAGGCCAGATTTGGCCCCCGGGCCGCCACTTTGACACCTGTGCTCTAAATAGTCCCTACCTATGATTTGTTGTCTGTCTCAATGTGCCCTGCAATTGGCTGGCCACCTATTCAGGGTGTCCCCTGCCCTAGTGCCCATAGTTAGCTAGAATAGGCTCCAGCACCCCCTGCCAATTTTGATAGACAAATAACCTGCTAGAGACACATTTTCCTATGCATTTTTCAATGTATTTTTTAACTTAACCTGTAAACATTGTCTCATGTTAACTTATTTGACCTCTCAATTAAAACTAAGACGAAGACACCAATGTTTTCTCCCACTCGCCCCTCGCCACGGACACGGCTAACACGCGGGTGAGCGCCCGTCCTCGACGCATCACCCCGTTCCCACGTCCAAGAAGCACCTTCCCCATCCTCGAGGAAACAACCTCATCTTTTTGTTTGCGTCTCCATCTTCACATTACACATCATTAAGAATCCCCCCCCTCCCCTCCCGTTACGGAATTACCCCCCAAAAACCCACTTTGGAATCCCCTCCCCGCCGCCAGCTCCACCATATGCTAATGACATGGTTTTTCCTTTATCTTTTTATAATAAAGGATTAGACCGGGACCGTCTCCGCCTGCATCTCGGGGACCAATTTAGCCCAGATCCAGGAGAGACGAACCCTGGTGGTTAATTACCATTCATTAACATAGTTTGCATCTCCTGCGCCCCAATACCCACGAGCCGGCCATTGTCAATATTTGTCCCGTATAAATTTGGCCCCCCCTACGACTTCCCCTTTTGTCGCCGTCGCTAATAACGAACATTAATAACTGGCGGCGAGGCGGGCAAACGAGAGGCCGCCTTTTTTTTGCGTGCTCAACACGTTCGGGCGCGACAGATTCTCGTCGCCGAGGGTTTAATTAACCTGGCCTTGCCTCCGACGCTCCCGCGGTGGAGACGTTAAAACGTGTCCCGCCGCAGACCCGGTTCGTCGTCTTTTACTTTTTTTTTTTTCCCCCGAGCGTCGGAACGGAGCGCCGTTTTCAGTTTTTTTTTTTCTTCTTTTTTTCCCCCACGTTTGGGTCTTCTCGTCTTCCACTTGTCTGTCCTTGTTCTGCTCTCATTAAGAGCGAGGCGTCCGCCGGGAGCGACTTTGATCGCTTCTTCCAAATGCAGACTTTCTCTCGCCTGTTTATTCATTCCGCCGCAGTCAACTCGGTGTCATTTCCCCTCCTCTTATCCCCTTGTCTCCATTTTTTTTTTTACTTTCTCTCAACTTTGTGAAAGAGCCCATCAAGGTCAAGACTTCTGCCTTTGACTTTACCCAAGTCTCTCTCTCCCTTTTTTTAGGTTTTGTTAACACCGTACTGAATAATATATCGTAAGTATATTCCTTCATTTTTTCTTCCGCTTATCCCCACCAGGGTTGCGGGGGTGTTGGAGCCTATTCCAGCCAACTTTGGGCACTAGGTGGGGGACATTGTGAGTTGAATGCCAGCCTATCGCAGGTCAAAACCAGAGAGACTGTGTATACATATATACACACATACATATATACACATACACATATACACGTATACACATATACACATACAAATGTACTCATACACACATACACGTATATATATATATATATATATATATATATATATATATACACACATATATACACATATATACACATATACACATACATATACATGTATATATACACAAATGCACATGTACACATGTACACCTGTACACGTATACACATACACAATACACGTACACACATACACATATACATGTATACACATATACATGTATATACATACATATATATATATATATATATAAATATATATATATATATATATATATATATAATCTGGAAACGACTAAAATTGTCTTTTTAAAAAAGGAATTATATTTTTGAAGGAAATGTTATCTTATTTATCTTAACTTAACAGTGATGAGATTTTTAAATACTATTTTTGTTTTATATATATATATATATATATATAATCTGGAAACAACTAAAATTGTATTTTTAAAAAAGGAATCATATTTTTTTAGGTAATTTTATCTTAATAGTGAGGAGATTTTTAAATACTATTTTTGTATGTATAAATATATATAACATAGCACCGTGGCCAAGTGGTTAGTACGTTTGCCTCACATTTCTAAGGTCAAGGGTCAACCCTGGGTTCCTTGGGTATGATGTATGGTAGAAGGATACTAAATTGTCCTTATGTGTTAGTGTTTGTCTCCCTGTGCTCTGTGATTGGCTGGTCACCAATTCAGGGTGTCCTCCGCCTACTTTTTGTCAACAAAACAAAAAGTGTAACATCTAACAAAAGTTATACCCAAACATTTGCCTTTAGGAGCCTCGAAATAAGGATTTGGACAATTCCACAAATGTCTCAAAGCGACGAATCGACGATCAAAGATGTCTCACTTGATCGATTAATCAACGGCCCTTCGAAGGAAACCATCCCAACTTTACGGTATTTACACCTGAAAGCATCTTAACATTATTCCTTCTAAAGTCCCCCGTCTAATTAGACTCGCATTCGTCTTTTGATAAGGACCCGTCCTTCCCCGGTGGCTCAGACATGGAGGTTACAAGCACCACGCGAACGAAGTAAACACTGCATTATATATGCGTCAAAAACGCATTTGGCTGCTCGTCCCGCGTTCGCTTGTTATCCGCAAAACGCCTGCCAAACGTCTACGGCGAGCAGATATCAAAGCGGGACGTTGGCAGCGTGAAGTGTGTCAGAGACGCTAAGTCACCGGAGAGACGCTTTCATTGTCAAATCGGAACACCCTGTTGTTTCTGGTGGAGGACTTTTAGCACGACTTTCCAAGATGGCCGCCTGGTAAACACACACACACACACAAACAAAGGTGCATTGGACTTGGTGGTTCCACGTAGAAGATCAGAAGTACGTGGACCACCTGAGGTAATGTGAGCCTTCTTCTGTCTTTTCCCAGAGTCTTTTTCTCTGGCGGCGGCCGACAACAAAGACGCGTTTGTATGCATAATGCGAACGCATGGTCGCCCCGACACCCCCTCCGGCGCCCCCACCCCGGTCGGCGAACACAGGTGGAGCAGGGCCAGCATCCCTGGGACCAATTAGAGCCCAGCGCAGGTACATTAGCATGTTGGAACGAAAGGCCGTAGAGAGGATCGGGTGCTTTGAAAAATGTCAACAATTGTGCTTTGAGTTGTGAGCTGTCGCTAGATAGATTTTTGACTCGAGTTGCAAGCCTCGATCACATTTTTGTTTATTAGTTCGTTAGATTAGACGTCCAATCTGAACTGGGAAGGGCTTTTGTTCACGTTCAAGTGGATTGGACGTCTACTAAATGGGAAAATTGGATCATGTTTTAAAAATGTAGTTGCAGTATCGCCTTGTCTCCGGTAGAGGGTGTGCAAAAAAGTCAAGAATAATTGTCTCGGTTTTGGTTTAAACAAAAATAGTATTAAAAATCTCATCACTCTTAAGTTAAGTTTCCTTAAAAATATATAATTCTTTTATTGAAAAAGATAATTTTTATGAACACTTTTTTTTATAGAAACCTAAAATATATATTTTTTTAAATGCCCACCACAGCTGTGTTAATTAGGTTGCAACCAGGTGGATTTCTTCCCTGCCACTGATTGCCGTTTCATAGTTTTCAGCACTAGGTGGCAGTAAAGCAGATGTAGGGCCGTTACCTGTTCTTCTTCAGTTTCTTGTGTCTCGCAGAAACTCCACAGAGTGGCGCTGCTAGCAAAGATAAAGTGGCTGTATTTTTCATATACAGGTGCATTATCACACTAGTAAATATATTTTTTGTACTTTAGCCTTTAATAAGATGCTTTATTTTCTATTTACATCTCATTTGTGTAATGTTTTATCGGAAAAAAAGATCCGGAAACACGTCATAAAACAGATTAGGGTTTTAAAATGTTTCTAATTCTATCGCAGTCAGCCTTCCTAATCTTCATGAATTCGACGTCTCATTGATTTAGCATCATTATTTCAACAATATTTCATTTTTGGTTCAGGGCTTTTATTTATTGATGTCTATAAATAAATCTGACTTTATTCTTTTACACACCGGAAGTCGTGTTGCCCTCCCTTCCCTCGAACCCATCACGTGAGTTATAGTATGTTTTTTAATCCGGGATTTAAAACGGTGATTATAGCGTGTTCCAAACATTAACTTTATCTACCTAGCTCTCCATTTACACACAATTAATTCCATTTAATCAAAAAATGTCAATGCCAATACTTCGATTTAATCCACAATCATTAAGACTTGTTTTTGCTTCTTGATTCAGGCTCTTTGCTGGCTGAGTGAGTGGGTGGAGTCTCGCCCTTGACGTCATCCCACGTGCTCCCCCTGTCGTCCAATCTCCTTCCCTCGGAGATCCCATCCCGACCCCCGCAAAGGAAAGACGAAGCGAGGTCCGCCACACACACGCTCTCTCCGAACCCTCCGTGCACCACAGCCCCGCTTGTTCATCACGAGTATCATTTTGGGAACCTTGAGCCATCATCATGTCCGTAGCGGGCCTCAAAAAGCAGTTCCACAAAGCCACTCAGGTAAGCCCGCACACACCTGCCATGCTGCTTGATAATCAACACCGCTTTATTATTGCTGCACGTGAGTGTGTCGGAAAGGGGGGGGGGGCTTAGGTTAGAGGGGGAGTGGGGTGGGGGTGTGCTGCAGTACCCCCACCCACCTCCTAAAACTCGTCGTGATCTTCATCCCTCCATCCTACCCTTCAGATGACATTCCGCGTCACGTGACTCGAGGAAATAACGGTTGTTTTCTGGATTCTCAAGCACCCCCGCCAACCTTAATGATAGCGCGTGCACGCGCTCGCACGACCGGCTGTTATGCAATCGTTAAGTGCGAGCGACCGGAAATCCTCTCCTGTCATCTGCGGCACGCCATGACCTGAGCGCCCTCTAAGCTAGCAACGAGACAATTCATTAGGCACAGGTCCAAAATTAATCATCATCATATTAATAAGGCATCATCAAAGTTAAAGGGTCTGCTTTTGGGGTGGTAGCAAAGTGGTGAGCTAGGAGTTTGTATTCGTGAGTGTGCTCGTATGTCAAAGCAAAAAAAATGGTTGGAGAATCGTTATTGTTTTTATTGATTTTCTGTACCGTTTAGCCTCACTAGAAGGGTCGTGGGGGTGCTGGAGCCTATCCCAGCTGACGTTCAGAACCAGAGGACACCCTAAATTGGTAGCCAGCCAATCACGGATTGCTGTTTTTATTTTTATTTAGACCGAAAAAAAGTAACCCATATACTACTATGTACTTTATTTAATTTAAAAGATAAACAAACATGTTTTCTCAATTTTTTACTAATTGTGTTAAAATGTAAACAGAAAAATAATACCAAAAATGTATATTTTTAAAAGATTTGTTCGTATGAGCCTAAAAAATAACATTTTTTTGCACAATAATTCCCTTATTCCCACTTTATGCATTATCACACATATTAAACATAACAAGATTCGCATAGCGTCATTTAATTAACATTTTGTCGGCCCTCGTTCTCCTCCGATAGGCTCGTAAAGGTGATCTAAAGCCAATGACGCTAAAAACAAGTGTTGTTAAATAACAATGAGGGGAAAAAGCAGTTCTTGTCCCAGAGTTTGAAAAAAAAAAATCAAATATCTTAAGATCCATTGTTTTGTTATTGTCACTCTTTAGTCATGCTTCAGTTTTTCCATTTAGTCCCATTTTCATGGATAACAAAAATGTCTCATCTATTTCTTGTATCTAGCTGTCTAACCAAGCCCAATTAACCAAAAACACACCCAACCATGACCCTGTAATCCGAGGTCAGACTTGTTCACACACACACAAACACACACACACACACACACACACACACACAGAGGTGTGTGTGTGTGTGTGTGTGTGACAGTCAAGAGCTAACCCAATGGGACGCTAGGTTTAGCAGGATCAGAAGCATATCTGCACTAATTGCTTGTTAATAACTTTAACCTTTAATAACTTCATTCTGGCGAGTGGATAACATTTCCGTTTCAACGTTGTGGGGTCGTGGGTTCGATCCCAAGTGGGTCCTCACTGTGTGCATGTTCTCCCCGGGCTTGTCTAGGGTTTCTCCGGGTACTCCGGTTTCCTCCCACATCCCCTAAAACAAGGGTGTCAGACTCGGGTTGGTTCGCTCTATTTCATGTGGGCCGGACCATTTTAGATATCATATTTAGATTTTTTTTTTTATAAATGGATTAAAAGAACTGGACTAAAAGCCCTGAATATTCAGTTTTTTATAGATATAAAACAATGTTTATTTTAGCTTTTTATATATATATTTTTTTTAGATTTTATAAAATGATTTTTGAACTAAAAACACAGAAAAAAAATATTAAAAATTACAATTATTGATTTAAAAGGAGGGAAATCAGGAAATGTAATATATATCTATACTCTTCATTTTAATTTGATCCTAAAACAGAAAGTCGGCACTCATGATTTACTTTCCCGGGCCACACAAAATGATGCGGCGGGCCAGATTTGGCCCCCGGGCCGCCACTTTGACACCATAAAACATGCTAGGTTAGCTGCTTGAACACTCTAAATTGCGTGCTAGCTAGCGTAAATGTTTTTTGTCAAGGGTGGGGCGGATTATGTTGGAGGATCTAGAATAAACAATATGAAAAATATGGATGAATTCATGTTTTAGGGTGTTTTTATTAGTAATTGTCCTTATTTTTGTTTTTCGGCCAATGGCGCTGACTGACTTCAAACTTTATGTGGCGCATCTTGCTTTTGAAAGCACACCCAAATTGGCTTCCACTCGGCTAAGAACA
Organism: Stigmatopora argus; assembly: GCF_051989625.1. Lineage (NCBI taxonomy): Eukaryota > Metazoa > Chordata > Actinopteri > Syngnathiformes > Syngnathidae > Stigmatopora > Stigmatopora argus. The sequence goes on from NC_135393.1 coordinate 17,590,365, forward strand.
GATGGCCCCTCCAAAAAAAACTGCAGTGATCTTAATGTCGCTAATATTCGCTAACTAGCTTTTTAGCATCTCTTTAAGTCTCTCCCTAAGAAAAACCGTCTGTCCGTCAAAACCAGGCGGCGTTTCGCCTCCGTTTCCCGCTCGCTTTTGCCATCACCCTGGCGTCGAGACGTCTCTCTCAAGGACGACGGCGCCATTTTGCACGAGACGCGCAGGAGTGTGAAGGAAAGAGAAACTGCAGTCTTTCACTCTGCTAATTAATTTAGCAGTAGTAGAAATGTGGGTGGGGAACATTTTGGGCGTATAACATAGTAGACAAGGTACCCCTTTTGCACCTCCATGTTTTTTTTGCGTCATATTGCAGATTTTCAGCATGTGGAATATTAAATGAGGCTTTTTTGTGTGTTCACGGTTGTGAATGATGGGTAGCTTGAAGTGTGTTTTTTTTTCCTGCACCAAGAAGGATAGTGGATAAGTGGAATACTAGGCAGGTGTATGTGTAGGGGGGTTTGGGGGGGGGTACCAGATTGCGAGTGGGTGACTCACGACGCCGAGATGCTCGGCGAGGAGCACTGCGGTACAACGTAAAGTCGATCCAGCTGGGAGATAACAGATGGGGGAGGGAGAGGGGGATGATGGGGGTGGGATATGAGGGGGTTTTGTGATGGGTTGGGGGGGGGGCTTGCATTTCCCGAGGAGTCACGAGGGATACTTCTTTGCTCGAACAGGCTTTAAACTGTTTATTCGCGTGCGCACTGCTGATATTATGAGCCATTTTTTTTTCCATATGCCGTGATATCGTTCATTCATTCATTTATACCAAGGGTGTCAGACTCGGGTTGGTTCGCGGGTTGCTTTGACGTCAACTTGATTTCACGTGGACCATTTTAGATATAATATTTAGATTTTTTTTTTATATATGGATTAAAAGAACTGGATTAAAAGCCCTGAATATTCAGTTTTTTTATAGTCAAAGTGGCGGCCCTGGGGCCAAATCTGGCCCGCCGCATCATTTTGTGCGGCCCGGGAAAGTAAATCACGAGTGTCGACTTTCTGTTTTAGGATCAAATTAAAATGAAGAGTATAGATGTATATTACATTTCCGGATTTTCCCCCTTTTTAAATCAATAATTGTGATTTTTAAATCATTTTTTTCTGGGTTTTGAGTTCAAAAATCATTTTGTAAAATCTAAAAATATATATAAAAAAAGCTAAAATAAACATTGTTTTAGATCTATAAAAAACTGAATATTCAGGGCTTTTAATCCAGTTCTTTTAATCAATTTATTTTAAAAAAAAAATCTAAATATTATATCTAAAATGGTCCGGCCCACATGAAATCGAGTTGACGTTAATGCGGCCCACGAACCAACCCGAGTCTGACACCCTTGATTTATACCATTCCCACACCGCTTACGGGGGTGCTGGAGTCTATCCCCGCTAGCAAAAAGTGAAAAAAAATACGTATTAAATAGCCCGTTGTGACAAAATAATGATAATTATCCTCATCATTGAACATTAAACAGTATACTAGCAAAGATCCATTTTTAGATTTATTATGTTTTATGTCACATGTTGCCAACCTGCCTTTTCAGCTTGATTGGACTCTTGTAGGAATGAGTACAAAGTGCTTTTATTGCGCTCATGTCATGCACAGGTCAATCGTGTTCCCGTGTTGACATGTCAGAGGACGAAAGCTCCTTTGCAAATGTCCTCTTTCTCTCACTCACACACACACACACACACACACACACACACACACACACACACACACACATACACACATAATGGCAAGAACAAACCGTCGTTGTGATCCGGTAGCAATTTGGCTGCGGTCCAGCAGTGCAAAACATGGCCCATCCATGCTTTCATCCCCAGTGACATACACCTGCAGCATTTTAACTACTTTGTGATTTACCTTCATGCTTTCTTGTTAAAAAGGCTTCTGCTTCTTTTTTGGGGGGCCGCAGTTAAGTCTTCATTTGAGTTTAGTTTGACGTATGACTTTCCCCTCTGGTGCTTTTTGGGACTTCCTCTTGGAGACAGGCTCGGGATTTAAAGCTTTGCTTCCCGCAGAACGTGAGTCTTAAGACTGAAGGGATCAATGGTTTCAGGGCCTGATTAAAAAAATAAATGTTACTCTGTTGAAAACCATTTCAGATCAAAATGGCTGCAAGTCAGATTTCTTTATCTTTAAAGGACTTCCATCCACTTCAAACCAAAGTGGTACGCTCCTTGTATCTTTTCGGATATGCTTTCTTGAGACTTTTTTGTGAGTCTGCCCATAAAAAACAAGTCTACCAAATTTCAAGTGTCCAAGTAAAATGGTTTTTAGGGGCTGCATTTTCTAAAAAAAAACAACAACAAACTTCTCAATCTTCTTTATCATTGACACATTGAATCCCCCCCAAAGCAAAGTTGTACGCTCCCTGTATCTTTTCAGACATGCTTTCTTTCTTGAGACTTTTTTTGTGAGTCTTCCCATGATATAAATGTCTACCAAATTTCAACTGTCTAATTAAAATGGTCTTTTGGGGCTGCATTTTCTAGAAATAATAATTCTCAATTGTCTTTATCTTTGAGGGACCTCTGGAACCCCCCCCCCCCCCCCCCCCCCCCCCACCACTTAAAACCAAAGTGGTACACTCCCTGTATCTTTTCGGACATGCTTTCTTGAGACTTTTTTGTGGGTCTGCCCATGATAAAAATGTCTACCAAATTTCAAGTGTCTATGTTAAATGGTCTTTTGGGGCTGCATTTTCTAAAAAATAATAATAATAATAATTAATTCCCAATCGTCTATCTTTGAAGGATGTTAGGAACCCCCCCACTTTAAACCAAAATGGTACGCTCCTTGTATCTTTTCAAATATGCTTTCTTAAGACTTTTTTGTGAGTCTGCACATGATAAAAAAGTACCAAATTTCCTGTGTCTAAGTAAAACTGTCTTTTTTTGGCTGCATTTTCTAAAAATAATAATAATAATTAATTCCCAATCGTCTATCTTTGAAGGATATTTGGAACCCCCCACTTCAAACCAAAATGGTACGCTCCCTGTATCTTTTCAAATATGCTTTCTTAAGACTTTTTTGTGAGTCTCCCCATGATAAAGTACAAAATTTCAACTGTCTAAGTAAAATGGTCTTTTGGGGGCTGCATTTTCTATAAAAAAAAACTTCTCCATCGTCTTTATCATTGAAGGAAGGATATGTGGAAGACCCCACCCCCACTTAAAACCAAAGTGGTACGCTCCCTGTATCTTTTCAGATCTCCTTTCTTGAGACTTTTTTTGTGATTCTGCCCATGATAAAAACGCCTACCAAATTCCAAGTGTCTATCTAAAACCGTCTTCTGGGAGCTGAATTCTAAATGAATGTTTTCCAAACATCTGCATCCTCTTTCCCTCCGTGTCAGTCTTCTCAGCTGAGCCAATTACGCCATTTTCTCTCTTTGCGCTTATGTATGCGTCCAAATGAGTTGTCAAGCTTCACGTGAAAAGTCGTCGTCAAATTTTGGTCCTGGGGTTTAAAACGCTTTCTGTAACGAGCCTATTTTTAGCCGCTCGCGATGGGACGGCTGGTGCGCTCACCTCATTTATTCATCCAAGAGGAAATGATGCGTTGTTTGCGACGTGGCGTTCGTTCTATGCCGCTTCTCCTTCTCCCAACATCAGTATTCAGGACACGGCTGATGTTTTATTCAGCGCGTGGAACATTCCGGGGCGTCTTCTTCTGCAGAGACGAGTGTATTGAAGCTCTGAAAGGGAAATTCTCGGGTTGTCTTTGTTTCCTTATAAGCCGTACTGACCAAATAATACACATTTAAGAGGAAAAAATATAAACGTGGCATTTGGGCAGGGCAATTTTTTCAATTTGATCAGAATTTAATAATAAACACGTTAAAATAATAATAATGAAATGAAGAACTAGGGATGTGCTGTTGCTTATTTATGGAAAAAGTGCGGCTTATACTCCGTAAGATGCAGTGTGGAATTTTGCTTGAGCTGATTGGTTGTGGCAGGAGAATTAATGATGATAAAAAATGGCATAATTAGGTGTAAAGATGGTTATTATGAACCTTTGTGGGGGACTTTAAGGTCGTCGTAAATCTTCTGGGGGTCAGCGGGGTCGTTGTTATTTAATTGAATGGAGGCTACCTGTCATTTCATTGGGTCTTGTTGATTGGTCGCGAGCATCCAGTGAAGGGCACGGCTATATTTGTCAAAATGTCGTTACGCCCGTGTGGCGTTTACGGCGTCGGAGACCTTGCTCGTTCGTGTAGGTCGGAGGGGTCAAAGTTCAGAAGTCGGTCTGAGGGCGGGATGTCAAGTCTAGGCTTCTGATTGGACACTTTAGATCAGGGGTGTCCAAATTTTTTCCTCCGAGGGCCAACATGAAATTCTCCCTTTGGCCAATAGAGGATTGGAAATGGGTAAAACATTTAAATTAAATTAAAAAGACTAAGAGAGAAAGATAAGTGCAAACTAGGTTGAATTTAAGCTTCTAGTGCGGGCCATATGTAATGATATTTTCATGACTTATCGGTCGGTGAATACGTTTTAGCTCAACAACGTTAAATTTGATTCAATCCCAATGCTCAATAGCTAATTAGCTATCATTTTTTTATTTAAAGCGATAACGTACTGTTAAATAAATTAAATAAATACAAGTTCCAGGTCCAGAGACATTTTCACATTCTTGTTCTCAAAATCAAGCAATTTGTTCCATTTTGCTATTTGGGTTCATCCTTATGCCGAGGGTTTAAAAACCAACCAAAAAAAACATGGCATTTGTTCCGTCCGCCACGTGCCCCTCCCCCGCCATGATTCGGCCAGGATTATTGTGTCATTAATCCCAGTGTGGTGACTTTGCATCCTATTGACTGAGAATCTACGCAGTTTATATCACTGCGCCAGTTTACGGAGTTTAATGGCCCTGAAACGCATCCAATCGGATGACTATTATCAATCATAACTCAAGTGTAAATTGTACTGTACGAGTGGAAGAGGAGCTTTTTTGTTTTTTGCTGTAGGTTTGCCAAATGCACTTGTTTACATGTTTATTTTTGGATTGTTGTCTTTTTTTATGTAGCAAATGGGTGTTAAAGAACGCAAAAGAAGTTGTTTTTAAATTTAGCCTGGTCTAAGCAACATAAAATTTCCGTTTATCATGAATAGACCCACAAAAAAGCATCGAAAACCGATACCTCAAAAGTTCATTTTGTTTCGAAGCGGCCATTTTGAATCCCAAAGTTAAAAAATAACTTTAAAAATTCAGCCCCTGAAGCTAGTTTCAATTAGCAAGATAAAATTTGGTAGGCACATCTAATATAAGTAGCCCTATTTTTAAAAAAAGTTTCAAAAACCAATACCTCAAAAGACCAGTCGGATGCTCCATTTTGTCTCCACGCCGCCATTTTGAACCATTTTCCAATATGAAAAAAAAAATTAAAACCCCTATTATATAGTCTGTCAAAAACTCAATCTTTATATTCCAATTTATGCTCTAAAACCACAAGGTTAACGCCAAAGTATATGTTTATCACAATTGCAGACCTAAAGCCTACCCGAATCTCCATTATTATTTTATTTTTTTATTTTTTAGGCCATCCTTTGCGCCGTCAAATTTGATCAAAACTATCCAAAACACACTTTGGGAATCCCCGGTCCAAATCAGATGTGGCAAAATCAAATGAAAGCAGACTGCGTTTGAATGAGAGCTACAAAGCCTGGAAAACAACAGCAGCGTTTGATATTTGTTCCTTTTTTTATTAGGTCGGCAGGGCCCAGAATGCATTGCTCTTCATTATTTTCAGCCGATCGAACGTCTGCAATGATGAAGAATCTGTTTAACTTCCCTTTTTATCGATCCCAGTGTTCCTGCGTGGCTCTCTTTAGCCCCTCCCACTAAAAACAATTTGTCTTCGGCAGACGTGATAATGAATTTTCAGGTCAAACTGCATTTTTTTTTTTTTTTAATGCGTAACGCGGTCAGGATTGCATCTTGAGTCACGTTGAATCACTCGATAGAAATTAAATGAATCACGGCTTTTTTTAAACAATATTTTGTCGTCTTCTCTTGCGAATAACGATTGTAAAAAAAAAAAAGATAAAAATAATAATAAAAAGCCTATGGCGCATTGACTCACTTATTTTTTGAAATCCTTCAGATGGTGCATTCAGGTACCTGCAGGAGGGTTGTATTTTTGTAACTCGGAAGTTGTGTCGAAGCCAAATATAAAAATAAACCGCGTCTTTATCATGTGGGAGCTTGCCCGTCCTTAGTCTTCATCCTCACCATCGTCATCGTCATGCCAACCGCGCGCACACACACACACACACACACACACACACACACACATGTACGATGCCAGCTGGTCGGCTCCCCGCGGACGAGAGCGCGACATTTTCACGGCCATCGTTACATAAGCGAAGCTTTAACGTCACGTGACAAACGCACTTTAGGCACAAAAATAATAATAATTAAGAAATAATTATAATGAAGACTACAGAAATAGATTTCCCCTTTTTTTGATAAAAAAAACTAAATAAATAACATTTAGACTTTTTATTTGAATCTAAAAGAGACTGTTTCTTTAAAAAAAAAAATATATATAATGCATATTTTTAAATAACATTTGGAAAATGTTTGAATTAACAAAAGAATAGCATCATTTACATAAACTATTAAATATGCAATATAAAGTGAACAAATCCAATTTTAAAATCATTATAAATGGTTTTCAATCAGTAAAGTTGGTTTCAAAATAATAAACTATTTTATCAAATTTTATAAATAAATAAAATGAGAATATTAAGAATAATATCATTTACATAAACTTAAATATGCAATATAAAGTTAACAAATCAAATTTTAAAATCATTTAAAAATAGTTTGAATCAGTAAAGTTGGTTTAAAAATAATAAAATATTCTATCAAATTTAATTAATAAATAAAATGAGAATATTAAGAATAATGTCATTTACATAAACTTAAATATGCAATATAAAGTGAACAAATCAAATTTTAAAATCATTTAAAAATAGTTTGAATCAGTAGAGTTGGTTTCAAAATAATAAAATATTCTATCAAATTTTATAAATAAATAAAATGAGAATATTTACTTTATTTTAATTTGGACAGAATTTTTAAAATAAAAAAGTAGATAACAGAGTACTGTTTTATTCCTTTTTCTCCTTTTAAATATATATATATATTTTTTCAAATAAATAAATATTAAATACATTAAAAATCATTCAGAAATAAGAATATTTAGTTTTTACCCAAATTAACTATTTAAAAAAAAAACATTAAAATTAAGAAATTAGACAATCTGAGCCCAAAACAAGATTTAGCCCCCAACGTATCAACAATTTATGGATATTAATGATTATTTTAATGAACGCTTTGAGTCGACGAATCCCTCTCCTCTTCTCGCCATTCCCAAATCAGCCTTCAACCATTTCCGACGCTTCGGCGCCCCGGCAGGGTGACGTTTGCCCGCAAGGCCTCCATGTTTCTTTTTGTTTTTTTTCCCTCCACGGTCACCTGTCCCGCGGTATCGCCTCGCTAATCGCTCTTGTCGTTTTTAATCTTCCTCTTCCTCACCCTGCGTGTATTTAAAGGCCTCCGATTAGAGCTCTGAGCAATGGGGGGTGGTTAAAGGGACTTCCTGGATAGAAGGAAGGAAAGACTGCTTGGACAGTCTTTGCAAGCGCACATTATGAGCCATGTGAGCGACCCCAACAAATAGCCCAAAAACGAGGACAAATAGTCGTGGTCGCCCGCCGTTTTTACCGTCGACTCCAGTCGAGCGTCCTCTGCCTCGTTTCGTGGAGAGCACCTCGGCCGATAACGTGAACGCGGGTGATTTAGGGTGACGGGAGGCGGCGAGGTCGCGTGCTAGCTGCCGGCGCTTCCTGTCCAAATTTAGATGGTTCCATTGCAAGTGCCTGGAGTTTTGCCTTCCCAAGCAATGGCGTTCGTACATTGGGTAAAAGTTGGCTTATTTGTCAAACGCGGGTTGGTTCGCGGGCCGCAATAACATCAACTCGATTTCATGTGAGCCGGACCATTTTAGATATAATATTTTGATTTTTTTAAATAAATGGATTAAAAGAACTGGATTAAAAGCCCTGAATATTCAGTTTTTATAGATCTAAAACAATGCTTCTTTTAGCTTTTTTAATATCTTTTTAGATTTTCCAAAATAATTTTTGAACTAAAAACACTAAAAAATGGATTAAAAAATGACAATGATTGATTTAAAAGGGGGAAAATCAGGAAATTTAATATACATCTATACTCTTCATTTTAATTTCATCCTAAAACAGAAAGTCAGCACTCATGGTTTACTTTCCCGGGCCACACAAAATGATGCGGCGGGCCAGATTTGGCCCCCAAGCCGCCACTTTGACACATGTGGCTTACACTGTGGGAAATGTGTGGGTTCATAAATTTTTTTCACTTTGTCGGACTATAAGTCGCACAGGAATGTAAGTCACACTAACCAAAAAAATACATAATACGGAAAACGGACCTGGCTATTTTCATGCCATACAGTTGGCTGGGATAGGCTCCAGCACCCTCCACCATAAATGCCAACGTCAATTGCAACAATAATTTCAATCACACAACTAGAAAATTATTGCTATGTCATCATTTCCATTTTTTTGTGACTATGCATGACGCTTGAGTAAATTTCCTGCCATTGTTTGTGAGTATAAGACTTCCTAACAAAGTGCTAACGTACTAACTAGCTAACTAACATTTTTTGGTGGGGTCATCCCTTTTATAATTTTGCATATAAATCACTTCTACGACCAATCTGTGATGAATAATGGGATTTTATTGTCTGGAGAATACGGTTGTGATGTTGCGCTTAGATGTCCCATCTGTGCTGTTTGTACTTTTCCCCGGAGGTTCGGCAGCTTGTCGCGACCTTGCGCCGACCTTCCCTTGCCGGGAGGGAGAAGGCTGCTTGGAGAACCGGGGTCATCTTAGGGGTCATTTCATATGATTGTGCGGGAATTTATTAGTCATATCAGTAGTGGTGAGGATTATAGACGTCCAATCAGGGCCTCTTCTGTGATTTATTGTTATTTTTTTCAATAAGTTCATCAGGAGGAGACGTCCAAATTGTTTGAAGTAGAGGCTGGCAGCGAATTAATATTCATTCATTTATTTTGGTAGTCAGCCTTCCCGCTTCAACCTGATTGGACGGCTTGCGCCATTTGTAGCAGGCACATAATATATCAAATATTGTTTTACTTCTTTTGGTCAAGCTGAATCATTCCATCATTTAGTTTATCCCTAACAGCGACCAATCCGTTTGAGGTGGGAAGTTGGCTCGTTCGTTCATGACCGACTCTCCCACGTCAAACGGATTGGACATCTCGCCGATTTAATTGTCATTGAAAATCCTTCAATTAGATTCAATGATTTTCAATGAGATTTTTGTTCTTCTCGAAAAAGAGCATTTTAAATGTAAACATTTTTGCGAATGAGATTTTTTTGTGGGTTTTGTTAAGGGAAAATTCACAGAGATATTCAACAATTGACATGAATTAATTCCCTCATCATTTTTTTCATTAGAAAAAAATAATTTGACAAGTTATAACTAATGCACATCTTTAACTGTCATTAACAAATTTAAACGTCCAATCCCTTTTGACTCTCCCAGTCAAAAGGGATTGGACGTCTATCACCGCCAATGACCTGTTTGATACATCCCCCCATTTTTTCCCATGATGCATTTTTGCTACACACCAACCAATTTGTATGACTCACTCCATCTATCCTATTTGCATTGAATACAATATCCTAAATTGAATGCTTTTATTGTCATTATACACGTCTAATGAGTTTTAATCATATCTTATGTTTTATAATCATGTCAAAAGGATAATTCATTAGCTATAGCTGAGATTTCCAAAGCGTGTCTTCCATTCACGCCGCGAGAGGACGTGACAATTATCGCGGGTACCTGACGAGGGGCAGATAACTGTCTCCATGGCAACCGGCGGCGATGGAAGACGTGGTGCTTGCGATGCGGGGATGACGGTGGAGTCCGCCGCGGGTGACTCACGGAGCGCATCAATCCTCGGGGGAATCTTCCGCTACTAAATATTCACTCGCAAAATACCTTCTCGTTCGAAGCAAAAAAAATTGCAAAAAAGATGGAATCTGTGCTAAACAAAATGGATGTTGTGATATAATAGAACATCAAAATGTTTTGTTTCCATTACCTTGTTTTAGCCACCCTAAAAAAATACAATCGTCAACAATACATCTAACATTCACATACTTAAATTATCTATACCACGTGTGTCAAAGTGGCGGCCCGGGGGCCAAATCTGGCCCGCCGCATCATTTTGTGTGGCCCGGGAAAGTAAATCATGAGTGCCGACTTTCTGTTTTAGGATCAAATTAAAATGTAGAGTATATATGTATATTAAATGTCCTGATTTTCCCCCTATTTAAATCAATAATTGTCATTTTTTAATCATTTTTTCTGTGTTTTTAGTTCAAAAATCATTTTGTAAAATCTAAAAATATTTTTAAAAAGCTAAAATAAACATTATTTTAAATCTATTAAAAAAACTGAATATTCAGGGCTTTTAATCTAGTTCTTTTAATCCATTTATTAAAATTAATCTAAATATTATATCTAAAATGGTCCACGTGAAATCAAGTTGACGTTAAAGCGGCCCGCGAACCAACCCTGAGTCTGACACCCTTGATCTATACTATCATTTTTAGCGACATTGCTATCTATGTTTTAGCAAAATGCTAAATTGCTGCCACCTGCAGGCAATAATGGTGCATTTAAATTGTTTCCCACCCTAGAATTCAAAATGGTTTGTCTTTTTTGTTTCTTTGCAGAAAGTGAGTGAGAAAGTGGGCGGAGCCGAAGGAACGAAGCTAGATGATGACTTTACTGAAATGGAAAAGGTGCGTTGGACATAATTTCTGATTATTAATTGTGCTTAATAAATGTATAACATTTTATTCTTTTTTTTTTAACCCACGCAGAAGGTGGACACCACCACCCGAGCCGTGATTGATATCATGACCAAGACTACAGAGTATCTGCAGCCAAACCCAGGTATCAATATTTATATTTTTATCATTTTGAGAAAAAAAAATGCTACCGTATTTTCTGGACTATAAGTCGCATTTTCTCATATACATTGGCTGGAATTGCAACTTATGTATGGAATAATTATCACTTTAAGATTTTATTTCACCCGTTATTTGTACACTGCGCCGCAAGGGGGCGCTGTAGGCCCGTGTTGATGATTTCAACATTGACTTTTCGCTAGGGGTCGCCACGTAAAATACTGGTAAAATCACCTGTAACGTAGCAGAATAAAAAAAATTGGAATTCCCTTTTTTTCAAATATTATACTCCGCCTGTTGTTTGATAATTATTTTGCATTTTAAGGCATTCTATGATTTGTTTTGGATTTTATTAAATATTGTATTCTTTTTTTTAGCGACCAGAGCCAAGATGAGCATGATAAACTCCATGTCCCGTATGCGCGGCCAAGAAAAGGGACCCGGATACACCCAGACGGAAGCCATCTTGGGAGAGTCCATGCAGCGCTTCGGCCGGGAGTTGGGGGAGGAGTCTAATTTCGGTGAGATTTTTTTTTTTTTTTTTTAGTTTTGCCAAGGCCGCGTTTTGGTGCTGACAGCCGCCGTCCTCTTTAGGCTCGGCTCTGATCGACGCCGGGGAATGCATGCGAGAACTGGCGGAGGTCAAAGACGCCTTGGACATTGAGGTCAAGCAGAACTTCATCGACCCGCTACAGAACCTCCACGAGAAAGACCTCAAGGAGATTCAGGTCGGTCATTTGCTCCACCTCAATTTGGAATGTTTTTCAAACGCCAAGGGTACAACTGGAGATTTTTAATGATTTACTGTTCGCTAAAAAAAATAATAATAATTGGAAAATATATTTTCATGAGAATAAATTATGGCAAAGTGTATATAGCTTTACTGAATTCTTTTTGTGTATGCATTTAGAATGACAAATATAAGGTGAGATTAATTTTGACATTTGACAAATTGTTTTGGAAATTTTGAACAATTTTGGAAATTTGAACAATTGTTTCTGAAATTTTGAACAAATTTAGAACTTTGGACAAGTACTTTTGGCAATTTGATCAATTCCTTTTGGAAATGTGAGCAATTCCTTTTGGAAATTTGAACAATTTCTTTTGGAAATTTGAATAATTTGGGGGAAATTTGAACCATTTATTTTGGAAATTTGAACAATTTTGGGGGGAAATTTGAACAATTTTGGAGGGAAATTTGAATAATTTTTGGCGGAAATTTGAACAATTTATTTTGGAAATTTGAAAAAATTATTTTGGAAATTTCAAAAAAAAAAAAATACCATTGCAAATGAATCCTTTTTGGGGGTCAAAACTGCAAATGCAACTGTAAATGTGAGGTAATTTTTAAAGTTGGATTGGCAAAAATCTGTCAAAGCGCTTTGCAAATCAGCTCAAAATTTAGCAAATTATAAGTAACTGATTATATATATTTTTTAAAATCCCATAAAAGAAAATTATATAAAATAACATAAAACAATAGTGAGAATAGAGAGTAAAAATATCAGATAAACATTTTCAAGAATTGATCCAATTGAAAATAATGATACATGAATACCTGAATGAATAAATATAATTAAAAAAATAGCATAAGTTGTCTTTTTCATGTCCCCATAGCACCACCTGAAGAAGATGGAGGGCCGGCGTCTGGACTTTGACTACAAGAAGAAGCGCCACGGCAAAGTGACGGACGACGAGCTCAAGCAAGCGCTGGAGAAGTTTGACGAATCCAAGGACATCGCCGAGATCAGCATGTTCAACCTGCTGGAGAGTGACGTAAGCGGCTTCGGTTATCGCAAAAAAACCCGCGTGAAAACCCACGCACCGACACCCGTTGCCCCAACAGATCGAGCAGGTGAGCCAACTGGCGGCGCTGGTCCACGCTCAAGTGGAATATCACACCCGGGCCTCCGAGATCCTCACGCAACTCTGCAGCAAAATCGACGAACGGTAAGCTCCGCCTCCCCCTACCGACGTCAAATCAAGCCAGTTCCGTTCCTGCGCTATTAACGTAACCCCAAATTCTGCGCGAGTTGAAATTTTAACCCAATTCGACCGTCCTTATTTTTAAGCTAGGCCAGGGGTCGGGAACCTTTTTGACAGAGAGAGCCATAAAAAAAATCATATTTTCAAATGTTCTTCCTTGAGAGCCATACTCACAATTTAATGGTCAAAATACATGAAATTGTGTGCATTTCTTTTGCCATTTCACCACTTTTAAAGTACAAAAACAATCTGAAAAAGAACCTTTATGACAGAGAAAAAATCATATTTTCAAATGTTCTTCCTTGAGAGCCATACCCCAAATTTTAAAGTCAAAATACATGAAATTGTGTGCAATTTTTTTGCCATTTCACCACTTTTAAAGTACAAAAACAATCTGAAAAAGAACCTTTTTGACAGAGAAAAAAAAATCATATTTTCAAATGTTCTTCCTTGAGAGCCATACTCCAAATTTTAAAGTCAAAATACATGAAATTGTGTGCATTTCTTTTGCCATTTCACCACTTTTAAAGTACAAAAACAATCTGAAAAAGAACCTTTTTGACAGAGAAAAAAAATGAGAGGTATCAAAATTGAAAACAAAATTAGAATTAAGTTTAGTGTAAGGTTAGATTAAATTTATTTTTAAGTGTCTGCATCGTAACCGAAGTTCATTTATTTTTGTTTCTTATGTTACGAGCGCGTTGCCATGCAAAAAGTCTGATTTTAGTGCTGTTAAACACATTTTAGTACTATTAAACCACTCGTTATTTGTTACTTTGTTAATAGACGGTGAATTAGAACAAATAAAAATGTTTTTCCAATCCAATATCCTGTTTTAGGTGTTTTTTTCAGAGGGCTGGAACGAATTAATTCGTTTTTAGTTCATTTCAATGGGAAACGTTCGTTTGAGTTACGAGAAAATCGACATACGAGCTCAGTCCCGGAATGCATTAAGCTCGTATCTCGAGGTACCACTGTATTACACCTCCAGAGTCACACTCACAATTTAAAAGTCCTCCTTTTTACGGTCCCCCGCAGGATAAAGGATTGTTCTCACAAGCCGAGGAAAGAATACGTCGCCAAGCCTCGCACCACCCTGGATTTCTCCTCCATCAGCGAGAACCACAACGGGGGAATTCACAGCGCTCGTTCTCCAGGTGAGTTTTGAAACCAAAACCTGGTCAAAAATGTCACTCAAAAACGTAAACCGCGTTTCTGGGCACATTTTCCCTGCTTTTAAAATGCTTTTTCAAGCCCTAATAAACAGATTTTGTGTCAATTTACTCTAACTTTGCTATGTAGCAGTGCTTTATTATGAATTTAAAGAGTAAATTGCTTGCTAAATTTGTTTATTAAGGCACTATGGACTTTGGTTGAATGTTCTGATGACAATTCTCAAGAGTTAGCTACAAAGTAGCTAGCAAATGTTAGCTTATTTGTAGCCACTTAAGAGTTAGCTACAAAGTAGCTAAAAAATGTTAGCTTATTTGTAGCCACTTTTTGGAGAGGCCACAGCAACATTTTGAAATCATCACCACATAAATATTTACAAACAATTCCTTCCAGTTCAGGTCCAGATCAAGTTTGATATAAAAAAAGACAAAAATACCTCAACTGAAAGGAAATTATTGTTTATATTCTTTCGCCACAGGTTGATCAGAGCAGGAAATTTATCGCTAGAACGTGGTGGTATTGATTTTATTTCACGGTGTACTTATGTAAACTTTAATAAAAACTAAATAATATCAAAATAATCAAATATTAAGCGGCCGAAAAGAGTGCATCAAAAGAAAATCCATATTTGAACCACGTCTGGTGATAAGTTTAAGAGCTCAATGGCGACATCTCTTGGTTGATATGTGAACTACTGCCACAATTTCATTGTATTTTTGTCTAATTTTCAAAACCTTTTAACAACTCTGTGCCCTTTTTTTCCTCTTTTTATACCATGATGCTTTTTATGTTAATTTTATGAATTGAACTACTGTAACTTGTGGACTATAAGCCGCTACTTTTTGTTCTGTTTTGTCATTTTTTTGCTAAATGTGATTATGCAGTCCTCAAATCAAGTAATGAAAGATATTTTTGCAATTTCCTTATTAACTAAACTAACTAAAGATTTTTATTTTTTTCATAAAAACGACTCAAAAATTTTTGGGTGGGTGTGGCTTATACTCCCTCCCCCAAATTACAGTATTTCCTCAATTCCTAATTTTCTGTTGCAATTCTCCACATAAACTGACTTCCCTTTTATTTCCACGTTGGCTGCCATTGACAGCCCCGGACGTCTTCTAGCCAAAGACTCCTTTAAACACACAGCAGACGGATGATTGGACGCCACGCGTCTATCACATCCGCATGTTTCTCTTTTATCCAACTCCTGAATAAACAGCAATGTGTCTCTCTTTTCCCCCCACGATGCTTTGCGGCGCAGGGGCGAGGTCACCAGGTGAGCCTGGCGAGGTCCCGTTGCTCCGTCCCCCTTAACTGACTCGCTCTTTTTTCCCTTCCTTGTCTCCCCCCTTTCTCTCCCTCTCTCTTTCTCGTGGCCACTCGGCGTGGGCAGCGAGGTCTCCAGGTGAGACCAAGCACCTTCCTTTAAAAAAAATCTCAACTTAACACTCATTTCCGCCATTTTTTTTTCCTCATTTCGCCATCCCATCACTTCTGCCGTCCGTCCATCTTTCGTTGAGGGTCTCACCTTTCTTCTCTTTTGCCCTTTGCAGCAAGATCTCCAGGTGAGCAGAGGCCACGCCCACTCCCGTCCGCTCGTGTATTCATTTTGTCTCCGCCGAGTGGATTTTGGATTTGTCCGTCTAACCCTTTTGTTTTTATTCCTCCTTTCTTCTTCTTTTCACGTTTGTCAAAAGTTTGATGTTTTGGGAAATTGGAGCCACAAAAGTCAGACTTACCCAACAAAATTTGCAATTTGTCCATATTTTAGAGGGGATTTTTTTTCAATGGCGTGCAGTGAATTATCACAAAAGAATAAATCAAAAATAAACATTTGAGGGTTTTCACCCTACAATCAGTCCGACGGTGCGTTTTGGTACAGCTCGTAAAACACAGCGACTGTTTCCAATGGTAGGAATTTTTTGCTTTTACATTTTAATGGTTTGTTAACACTTTTGTTGACACTTTTTAACCAAAACAAGAACCGAATAATCATCATCAATTTATGTTGGGATTTTTTTTTATTTGCTTTGATTAGGAAGAGCTAAAACATTTAAGAATATTTAAAATCTGATGTACCAATTTTTTTTAAATGTTTTTCTTGAAATTAGATGCATCTAAACCAAACTAAGAACCGAATCATCATATATTTATGTTGGGGATTTTTTATTTGTTTTGATTAGGAAGAAATTTTAAAAACATTTAAAAATGTTCACAAAGCTAAACCAAACCAAGAACCAAATCATCATCATTTTACATTGGGATTTTTTTCTCTATTTTAATTAGTGAGAGATAAAAAAAATTAAGAATTTTTTCCAATCTGACATACCAAGAAAAAAACAAATTAATGTTTTTATTAATATTATATGCATCTAAACAAACCATTTTTCAAAAAAAATCCATTTCTTTGAATCAACAAGGGATAAAAATTCAAAAATAATTAAAATCTGACATACCCCCAAAAAATCAATCTGTTCTTGACATACCAAAAAATAAATAAATACATATTTTTCTTGAAAATAGGTGCATCTAAACCAAACCAAACACCGAATAATTTCTTTCTTTTTTCTTTTTTGTAATCAACAAGGTATACAAATTCAAAAACAATAAAAATCTGAAATCCCCCCCCCAAAAATTAATCCATTCTTAAAATCATTATTGCTAGTCTGGGCTCCACTTTCAATGAAAAAACCGTCAAACTTCACCTTTTATGAACAACCTTTTGTGTCTTTTTAAAATTGTAACGTTCACCTAGCTAGCTCGCTAACATATTTTTTTGTTTTTTGTTTTTCTCCTCATCATTGCCGACATCTTTCCCCCCCCTTCAGCCCGTTCACCAGGTAAGCCCCCCCTTTATTTTGGTTTAAGCATGTTGCTGCTGTCACCATCTAATTTTATTTATTGAATTTTTTGCAGCCCCCATGGACCAGCCGTCCTGCCGCGCCCTTTACGACTTTGACCCGGAGAACGAGGGCGAGCTGGGCTTCAAAGAGGGCGACATCATCACCCTGACCAACAAGATCGACGACAACTGGTACGAGGGGATGCTGCACGGCAACTCGGGCTTCTTCCCCATCAACTACGTGGACATCCTGGTACCCCTGCCGCACTAGAGCGCCACCCGTTGGTCAAATTCCACAACAAAAAAATGAAAGAAAAACAAAAAAACAAACAAACATCTCTCCCGCAAAAAGCCCGCGCGTTAAGGAACCCAAACCGCATCAAATAAAGCACCGAGCAGCCGCCGTATAGTTTCCAACCCGCGTTAGTGTCGTCGTCGGGATTCGCACGCCGTCGACCCTCCCACTTTTCGCCCGTCGCCGCCGTACTTTGTGAACGTCAACTGCTGTAGCTAGACAAAAAAAAACATTGCGTGCGTCCTCTTTGTTAGCAAACGAAAAATAGGTCATTACGTAATACTTTTTTTAAAAATACGTTCGTATAAAAAAAAAAATACTTTTCCGATCCCATTTTGTGTTTTCACTTGGTTTTACGAACTCCCGTTTTTGCGTTTTGCATGTTTGGGGAACAAAAAGTATCTGTGAAAAATAAATCACGTAAATAGCTAGCATTTTTTTTACCTATAGCAATATAAGCCGCATGTTTTTTGTTTTTTTTTCTTCATAATTTTCCCCAAAATTTTGAAAGGCGCTCGTCTCGATACGTCGGATTCGCAATCTTCGCTTTCGGAGTGTTTGTGTTTGGACACGCCCCCTTAACGACGCAAAAACGCGATTCATGGAAACATGGGGATGTTTTACGTATGTTTACGCGTTTCTATTTTTTAAGTACGATGCGGTTTTTGGGTCGATGATGTTCCGTTTATTTATTTTGCGTGTGCGCAGGGGGCGATTTGAAGCGTGTCGGTGAGCGCGTCATTCCACGTACGAGCCCGTCATCGGCGATGACGCGATTTTTCGCAAAACGCGAGTTGTGATGTAACGTGAGAAGTGTGTCCACGAGTGCGTGACGTCCCAAGTGAAGTGATGACGTAATTTGACCAATAAAAATAAACAAGCTGTGACGTAACTTCAATAACGACGGTGCGAAATAGAACTTGATTTTCTTCGACAGCAATAGATTTGATCTCACATTCCGGAAATCGATTTAAGCTAGCGTTTTTGGTCGTTATTATAAATCAGACATCTTGTTTATTTATTTATTTTTTGTTAAGTAAATGCGTCTGTGACATTCCACATCATTTCATGCGAAATGACAAAAAATGCAAATTTCTAGTTTTCAACTATTGAGAAAATCATTTTCAAAAATATTATCCTCAATATCGGAAATCCTATTTAAATGCTTAAATTCGGATTCGCATACCAAAGCGATCCATGCAATTATTCTACAATGACAGTATTTTACGAAGAAAAAAATAACGCTAATGACAACACAATTTTTCTTCCTTTCCGAAGCAGTTTTTGCACCAATAAATGTCGTCGTCTTATACTCGAACATTCTTTTTTTTATCTAAAAATGTTTTCTTCTCTCCCAAAAAATAGCAACTGCCATCGCGAACCTCTTTTCCAAGCCACTGACGGCCCTAGACGTCCAATCCCTTTTGACTGGGAGGAGCTAATGACGTTCATTTGCCCCGCCCACTCAAAAGGATTTAGATGTCATTCAAAATTCCAACTGCGTTGACGTCTGCTAGCTTACGCACATCATTTTGGAGGTTTTAAAAAAAATCCACTTTTCAGGCTAACGTCATCTTATTTTTTATTTTTATTTTTCTTTCTAATAAGGGTTCTCTTCCCTCCTTTTCTCTTTGACTTTAAAAATGTATCTTTGCCCTCAATGAGGACTGGACAGCTATTTGTGTCTTTTCTTTTTTTTCGATGTCGCTCGCCCACAGTAAAGTCACTTTATTTTCGTTACCACGGCAAAGTATTGACAAGATTAAATAGATGTACATATATATACAGTATATACACACGATAATATAATATAAGAGAGGAAGAAGGAGGGATTCTCTGTGTTGCACACGATTGTTTTTTTTCTCCGTTTTCTTTCATCGTTGCACTTTCGGGATTTGGAGAGTGTATGCTTGATGTCCAGATAACAAAAATGTGATGAGTCGCTGTCATTTATTCCAATAAATAAGGACAAATGGTAAGTGTTGTGTTAGATATCTTATTCTTTTGGAGGTGATAGATGAAAGGTTTATTGAGAAAGGGGATCGTAATGGTGTGGGAAGTTTTGAATTTAATTGTAATATATATATTTAGGGTTTATACTTTGCAGAAATTCACGGGTGGTTATGGAACGGAGTAACCGCGAAAATCGAGGGAATACTGTAATTGGGTGGAAAATAGGATTTGACGTGGAAAAAGTTGACAGCAGTGTTAATTTGTTCTTGTTATGCAAATAACAACGGATTATTTTGAACAATATGCTATTAAGATCTAGAGGTTTTTTTCTAATTTAAAAATATATATAATTTTTGTATTTTTTTATAACACAGAAAGAAACATTTCAAGATTTTTTTTGCATTTGATTCCTTCATGTAATTGTTTAATCATTGATTTTCAACACTGCTTATCCTGATCAGGGTCACGGGGTGCTGGGGCCTATCCCAGCTGACTTTTTGAGCGAAAGGCGGATGACAACCTTGACTGGTCGCCAGTCAGTCGCAGGGCGCATATTGAGACAGACCACCATTCGCAAGTGCAATCCCAACCCCACCGAGCGAGAATTGATCCCACCAGAGTCGGGTGAGTGAACCTTATTTTGTACCATTCATTCATTTTCTGTACCGCTTAAGGGTCGCGGGGGGTGCTGGAGCCTATCCCAGCTTACCAACTGAATTGGCCAGTCAATCACAGGCCACAAGGAGAAAAACAACAAAATCACTTATAGCTAGCTCAGGGTTGGGCAAACTTCTCAGCCCGGGGGCCACATTGACTTTAAAATTTTGACAGACAGCCAGGTCAGCACAAGATACGATAGATATGCACTTAGTATACATGGTCATTTTTGCACTTAATAAAGCATAAAACTCAGGGACTTTCAGGGATCAGAATTTCTCATGCAGGTCATCCAATGATTTCCTGTATTTTTTCACATGCGGGGGCCTCTTTTAACGCAACCAGTGTGGGGAAATGAGCAAATGACTTTTCTGATATTTGCTTGAAAAATAAAACCACCTTGGTTCTGAAGGCGGAAGGTTTGCTTGCATTTCATGCACAAACTGTTTTTTCTCTTGTAGCTTCACATTCAGCTCGTTCATGTGTCAGGATGTCCACAGTAAAAGTTAAATGTTCAGAAATGTGTCAGTATTCTCAAGTAGCTCCAATAACGAACTAATCTCCTGTTTGAGCTCCCACAAACATTTACATACTTTTGCTAGACTAGTGCGCCATCTATCAGGGAAACGAGGGTATTGCAGGGGAAAGGGAAATGAATGAGGTCATTGATTTTTACTATAATTTGGACAATGTCGGTGGGCCGGATTAAAAAGCCTAATGGGCCGTATATTGCCCGCGGGCCGTAGTTTGCCCATGTCTGAGCTAGCTTCTAGGCAATTTAAAGTGTTGAACCAGCTAGCCTAGCCTGCATGTTTATGGGATGTGGGAGGAAGCCAGAGCACCCGAAAAAACCCCACACAAGCCTAAGAAGACTATGCATTCTAATTAAGCTTTTGTTTCTTCAATTGGTAAAAGTGTGGAGAATTTAGGCGTCTTCACGATGGGTCTATCTACGAGAAAAGTCGAAATTTAGCGCCCTCTGTGGGTACTACATGGAACTGCTAAGTCAGAATGACTTTCATATTGTATTTTTTTTTCAGAGGGGTTGATGTTAGAAAGCATTCCTGGGGGGGCCTCTTTCCCAGTGGGTGGCCCGGGGGCACACGTCCGTCGGCACAACTCATCAAGCAAAAGCGTCGCTTGATTAAGAGTCGGACAAAGTGGCTGATGGTGGGAAAAAAATAATGTTTTCATTTCATGCCAGAAAACTGCCGAGCCGAATGGAAACAAAACAGCGTTCAGACAGTGGGACGTGTATTTTTACTCATGCGGGAATTAGCAGAACTCACCGCAGGATCGGCTTCTGCAAACAAAAGCCGCTTTTATTTTGCATAGGAAGCTCGTTATTAACTCTTTTGTCTGATCCAGTTTGAAAAAGAGCAAAAAATAGACAATTTAGCTGAAAAATCAGTTTTAACCAGTAATGTGGTAAACTGATTGGCAGTATCGGTATCGCTGTTTTGGGGGTATTGGGTTTGGTTGCAAAATGCGTTATGATCTGATATTCATGTTTTCAGCATCATATTTTTGGGAGCTGCTGTCAATCAAACTAGTCGACAAACATATCCACTGTGCGGGATTATTTCTCTTGAGAAACTTATTTTAGATACAGCAATATTGTATAGATAGAGTAACATTTTTGTTAAATCATTTCTGGAGGGGGTACGCAAGGACCCCTTTAAAAAAATATGCTTTGTTATATTCTAGATATTGTTTTTTTACATTATTTTTATTGTTCCACAAGTATGGGCATATGATCAATGTTGCAAAAAATAATGATAATAATAATAATGATAATAATAATTGCAATAATAATAATAATAATAATAATAATAACAATGATAATAATAATAATAATAATAATAATAATAATAATGATAATAATAATAATAATAATAATAGACATCTATTATATATTTAACTCAAAAGTTAAAAAAAAAAAATATTCATTAATTTGGGTCACGGGGGTGCTGGAGCCTATCCCTATCAATTGTCTGTTTCAACCTTTATTAAAAAAAATAAAATGTCTGAATTGACAAATAAATTTTAATTAATATATAAAATAAACTTTAAAAATAATTGAAATATTTCTTATTTTTAACTCATTTCCTCAATGTATTTTTATCTCTCTTA